>NW_019384678.1:497135-531824 GCF_000671375.1 Centruroides sculpturatus
TGTTTAGTTCTTTGTTACTTAATCAAATACAGTAGAGCGTCGTTTATCCGAATCAATTGGGGACTGGGGTGGTTCGGATAACTTATTTTTCGGATAACCAATTATGTACGAAAAAATATATTAACCCTACCAGAAGGTGAAGTTTGAGAAACACTAGGTTAATGCATGCCATTGAGGTGTTTTATATTTAAAGGCATATACAGTAGATCATCGATTATCCGACCCCCGATTAACTGTCACATCGGTTAACTGACCGTTCTAGTCGGCAAATTCAAATGTCCGCTAGTGATGTGGCGCTACAATATTTGGCTATATCTTGGCTACTTTAATAGTATTTTTACATGTTTTAGCTGGCAACATGACTCGACCATGAAAGGGAGCCAGTATTTAAATGAGGCTTAATTTTCTAATTTTTAACGATACAATAGCGACGATTATTATTTTAAAAAAAATTTTGTTAGGTTTAATATCGATGAAAATTCAATGCGAAGTAGGTTAATAGTGATATACTAATATACTAATTACATGAGATATACTACTATACTATACTAATAATATATTTTTTCATATTTTTCAGTTATTCGTTTTTCAGTTATCCGACCAACCCCAGTCCCCAATTGAGTCGGACAATCGATGCTCTACTGTAGTTATTTAAATTTTCCAAACATTGTATTAAGTTTTTCTCTCACAATTTAAATATGCACTGTTAATAAGAATATTAAAACTATTACAGTTAAATTTTGACATTAATCAGTGGGATGTGCATAATAGAAATGTAAAGAATACACTAATGCTACTCATCAGTTTTTGTTTTGTTACTATACATAAAGATAATGTTTTTAAGCAGTTCTTTAAATCTTGCACAACCATATCAAATGAGCTAATTTTAATTTTTACTTTTAGATTTAATAAGTCTTATTACATACAAGACTTATTATTCTATTGCATTGTAAGATTGTATTTTAAAATCATTCAAAATCAGATCTTATATATTGTGATCACTTTGTGTGTTTTTATTTTGTTTAATGTTCAGACAATTATTGCAGACATTTACATCTTTTACTGATAGTGCGGATTAATTTTAAAATTAATATTGCTTGTTTATGTGAAGAATAATTATAAAATGCAACAGAGGAGATCATTGCAAAACACCAGAGGATCAAACTAAGTTCCATACATAACATTTACTTTACAACAATATCAATTGTTGTTTGTAAATTTTAAAACAGCTATATTAATTATGCAGTATTATGAATTTGAGAGAAAAGTCTATAATATTCTTAATAATCTAACACTGATAAAAAAAAATTTTGAAATATTTCAACTCTCCGAATCTCACAGTTACCATTAACACACACAGTTTGAGGGTAGGTGTTTTAATGAAGTCATTAAAAAAAATAACAAAGTACAAAAAATGATACATTTAATTTAAATTGTTATTTGTTGTTATTCATTTTAATAATTATAATTTCATAATACAATTATAAAATGCAACAGAGGAGATCATATGAAGTAGAATGCCAAAACTGATCTCCATAATGCCCTTCCTCCCAGTTTAACCTTGGAATGGCAATGCAGGAGTAATGGAAAAATTTCTGCTGAAATTTACAGGAAACTTGTGGAATCCAAGCCTATAGTCTCTTCAACAAAAGATGAGCTTTTAAGGTTGTTTTTGATGAACAGTTAGTTACACTTGTAGAAGGAAATTGTGACATGACAACACATCTAATCATTTGATGCTAAAATGAATCAGAACCTTTAGCTAGTGTTTTGAGAAAGTTTTTTAAATGGTAATACACATATATATATAGCGTTTTTTGGCAAATTGATTAATCCTTATTATAAATCTATAATTTCTAAATATTTGTAATTCAGTTTTATTATTTTTATATTTTTGTTGATTTTTTTTAATGATTTACACTTCAAATATTATTTACAAAACACTTTTATTGATTCAGCTACTCTTGTTTTAAACATTTCACTTCCAAAAAAGAACTGTTAAAATAATTCTTAAAAGGATTTTTAAAGAACAGTTAAACTCTTGAAATTTCAAGAATATCCATTCTGAGTTCATGTTCATTACTAGTATTTTTACATCATCAGAAATGGTAATAATGACAACACACTTTTATCAAAGGATTGGATTTCCAGTATATCTGTTAGTGTTCAATATATGTTTCACTATATTTATCCAGTTACAAGTTGTAACACTTCTGATGGCAAATGATATCAATATCTCCACATTAGAAAGTTAAAGGCAAAACAAAAATGTTTCATTTAAAGTTTAAATTTTGTTTATGCATTTAAGTTCTTCCCCTTCATGATGCATGGTGTCACTTTCTGACTTAACTGCATCACAAAGCAGCAAAATAGAAAATTTTGTTACTCAAAGTCAGTTTCATTAAATTTGTTAAAACACTACAAATGTTGTAAGTGCAGGTATTCCTCGTATAACACGGTAGATACGTTCGAAAAAAGTGCCATGTTATGTGAATCTGGGCTATACGAAACAAACGACTAATGCAAAACATGTGATTAGGAGTTTCAGAAGTTAACAAAAGTATACTATTCGTTTTCATTACTAAGAGAAATATGTCTATTAAAGCAATCAATACTTTAATTCTCATCAATAATTAACTAACAAGCACAATTAAAAGTACTGTTAATATTAATTTTACTTAAATGAGGACATTTGCTTTTTTCAAAGTATTTTTATCATCTGAACTTTTTGTTGATCTTGATCAAAAATAACAGCAACATCTTCATTTTTTTATTTTTATCATAATTTTCTATGAATGACAAAATAAAATATGATTAATCAATTAGTTTGTTCAGTCAAGTACCAATTGATAAGTTTTCCAGAATTTGTGCTAAATTGTTGGAGTTGAGAACAGTTTGAGTATTGAGATATTGTCGTATTTTTTCAAATGATTACTTACCTACAGTTAAAGAAGTTTAAACTTTTTAGGTAAGTTTATATTAACTTTACTAAATATGAAGATTAATCTATAAAAACAAAATGCAGTGACAGTCTTAAGGGCTAAAGTCTGAAAGCAACAACAATGATACCTGGTTGATAAAGTTAGGATGAGGAAGAAAAAATACTACTATCCGTTTTCATTAAAGTGAACTTGATGAAAGGCATAAAACAAATTAAAAATTTCAATATTCTAAAATCCCTGGGCAAATTTGATATAACTTGCTTGAATGAAAAAAAAAATTGAATAATTAAGTTTACACTTAAAACTTGTGAAATTTTGTATGGAGGATTTCCAAAACCATATTAGAGTGAAACCAGAGGATGTGTTGTAAGGGGGTGTCCCCAATTTNGGATAAACGACGCTCTACTGTAATTACATAAATAAATGCTTATCTGATTGAATTTTACTTTCTTTGAATTCTTTTATGAGTATTATTTTTTTTCTAAGTATCTTTATGAAAATTTTGGAGTTGCGTTATATTCGGGCTAATACGGTATATAAGTTTCTTGCAGAAAACAATTGGATTGTTTGTTATGAAAATTGGCAATTGATGTATTTTAACTAAATTATAAAATTACTTTTTAGAGTTTGATGATAAAGTATTCATTGTTATACAATTTTAAAAAGTATGCATTTAAGTTAGAACAAAAAAATAGAAGGGAAAAAAAGAGTAGAATAATAACTAAAAATGTTGTGTGTGATAAGATCAAGAACAAGTTTTCTTTAGTTTTTTATTAAATACATTCCACTTGGTGGCATTTTTCTTTGTACTTTTCATGTCAGTTGCAGTTTTATTACCATTTGGCATTTTTTCATAATTCAAAAAGCTTTTATTATAACTAAAGTGTTAATGGCAAAAGTTGGGAAGTTGAGGTATTTCCCCTTTTTGTTGTTTGCACAGAGAACAGTTTAAAGTAATATAGGATGGGTCTTTATTAAGTTTACAATCATTTAGCGGGGTGGTGTTAATTACTTTTTTCCTCCTTAGCACTTTTTTGATAATTTTCCCTTTTTTTTTTTGTACCTAAATTTGGTATTTTGTGTATTTTCTATTTTTATTTATAAATCTGTGATTAGTAAAAGTTAATAGATAGTTTTTGATATTTATTATACAGAATGACTGTGTTTTTGCAAGTACAATGTTTTTCTTTTTTGTAAACTATTAAACTGATGGATCATATTCTGAAAGTGACTGATTCAAATTTTCTATAATTTTCATGTTTTGCATGTTTTATGTATAATTTTAAGTGCAATAAAATAATTTATTTGCTGTTATACATATTTAAGAGCAATTATTTGAAAATTCATCACTCTTATTTTGAATGTACTTGGAAAGTTACTGAAAATTTCATTTCAGTAACTTTTCAAGTACAGTAATAATACTTTAAATGTAACAAAGTATAGTAAATTATGGGATGATTATAATATTGACATAACTGTTATCAATTAATATTATGTTTATGTTACAGGAAAAAATCTCGTTCATCTTCAGGATCTTCATCTAGTTCAAATTCTTCTACTTCTTCAATTAAACAGGAAGGTAATTCATCCAGATATAGAGCAGAGGTACCTGAGATAGTACATTTAAAAAAAGAACCTGTAAGTAAAATTTTTTGCTTAAAATATTTTTTGTAATTAGATTAAGTACATATATTATACCTACTTTCAAAAATGCTTAAATGCACATCTAATATTACTTAAATACATTGACTTGTTTAAATATGTTACATGTTGTATTTATTAAACAGTCAGCCATCGATATTGATTTTGCTTGTAATAGATTTAAAATTCAATAGTTTCCATTTTATAAAAACACTGGCCATATAGTCATAGATTAAAATGTTGTATGAGGCACAAACTGACAAACCTGATAAACAGTTACATAGTTGTTGATCAGTTAAGAAATAAAGTATAAACCTCTTCTGACCTGACCTTTTTTGTAGGTTATTACAAGAATGGTATGCACCTGCCCTTGAGACATACAGGTATCCCTCGTATGACATGTTACATTCTGAAAAAGTGCTCTGTTATGTGAATCCGGGCTATATGAAACAAAGGGCTAGTGGAAAACATTGGGTTAGGTTCTAAAAGTTAACAAAAGTATACTATTGTTTTTTGTTACTAAGAGAAGTATGTTGATTAAAGCATTCAATAATTTGTTTCTAATCAATAATTAACTAACAATCACAATTTAAAAATATTGTATTATATGTTACTATTATTTTAGTTAAATGAGGGCATTTTCTTTTTACAAAATAATATTCTCATCTGAGCTTTATTGTTGTTCTCAATCAGAAATATTAGCAAAAGTATACTATTCATTTTTGTTACTAAGAGAAGTATGTTGATTAAAGCATTATAATTTGTTTCTAATCAATAATTAACTAACAATCACAATTTAAAAATATTGTATTATATGTTACTATTATTTTAGTTAAATGAGGGCATTTTCTTTTTACAAAATAATATTCTCATCTGAGCTTTATTGTTGTTCTCAATCAGAAATATTAGCAATATTTTTTATTTTTATCATAAAATTTTTTTATAGATGACAAAGTAAAAATGTTATTAATGAAAAAATTAATCTAGCAGGTAACATTTGCTCAGTCAAGTACATGTTTTTTTACAAATGATTGCTTATCTATTGTTTAAAAAACACTTGCCTAAAAATGTTTAAATAAATTTTACTAAATATGAAGATTAATTTGTAAAAAAAAAAGTATAATGAGTCTTAAAGGCTAAAGTCTGAAAGCAATGACGACAACATCCAGTTGATGGAAAACTAGAACAAGGAAGGCAAAAATTGCAATCTCAGTTTTCATTAAAGTAAACCTGATGAAAGGCACAAAAGAAATGAAAAATTTCAATATTCTAAAATTAGTGAGCAAATTTGAAACAAGAAGTATCATTACTTGAATAAAAAAAATATTGAATAATAGTTTGCACTTAAAAGTTGTGAAATTTTGTATGAGGGATTTCCCAAATTCTTGAGTTATGTTAGTGCAGAATTGGAAACCATGTTGTATGGGGGATTTTCCCAGTTTTTAAACCATGGTGTAGAAGTGCTGTGTTGTGCAAGGGATACATGTACTGTACAGTACATATCTGGTGGCAAGGCAGTTATATCCTTTTGTACTAGCCTACAAAGAAAAGTTGGAAAATTGTTTATGCTTTGTTTATATTGATTAGTCATCAACTATGTAACTGTTTATCAGTTTGTTACTTCATGCAGAATTTTAATTAAGTTTCCATTTTGTTCACGGTGTGCTTTTTGTCCTTATACAATAATTGAACATGTGATTACAATAATTGAATTATTAAAATAATTGAACATGTGATCACTAAGTTTTGTCTCTATGGAGGATTTATCGCACACTATTGATTTAGCAGGAGAAATCACACAAAGATGGACGAACACTGGTTATTTATAGTGAAACTGTACATTTTGTATCCTCTTAAGTTGTGCTTGTTACATATTGTGAGTAACAGGTATAAAATATGAGGTTTATAAACAACATAAATAATAATTAAGTTAATTTTAAAAATAATACATACTTAATGAATACATGCTGTTTGTTAACAAATGTGGTTGCCTTCCTTTGTTTGGATTCTTAGATATTTTATTTGTATACTATATAAATATCTTCAGAGATTATAATTGTTGTTTGATGAATTAAAGACAAAAATAATTAATCTATGAATTTAAGTTCAAAGTTGTAAATGAAAGTACACTTAAAAAAAGAAACAAGGTTTTTTTAAATTTATTCCTATCTATCTTAAAACTGTCAAGTCACACATTGATGTTTTCTACTACTAAGGTGATGTTACTTAAGACTAGTTTTCTATTGGTGTTAAGTATTACCAACTGTTTAATTGTTAGATATTTAAGTAAGGATGCCAGGTGGGATCTAATTGTATTTTTCTGTTATCATTTATTCTTACGCTATGGTGTATTTTTATAATTTCTAAATGTTTCTACAATTTCCATTTTATTGTATTTGTTTCAGTTTTTAATATTTTTAACAAATCCTTTTTAATATCAGTTATGTTGTATGCAGTGTAACAAGTTTCCATTCATTGATTAGTGTCATTATTATTATTATTGTGTTGGGTTTAGTGGGTTATACTCGGTTCACACTGATGGCTGTTGTTATTATTATTATTAAATTTATATCCGATTTATTTCATGGATGATGATTATATTGTTTGAATTGTCAATAGTAAAAAATTGCAACTACATAAACTTTTCTATTAAAATATGTACAATGTAGTGCAAATAAAAATAAGCTTATAATATTGTTGCTTTCTTTAAATAAAATATGTAAAGTACAGGAAAAAAAGGTTTTTCAGTAATTTTCTGTGATGTGTTTTCTGTTTGTTTCATTGCCTGATTCTAGTATTTCAGACTAAATTCAAAAACCTGTGTTTAGTAAAATGTAATGAATTATTTTTCAGATATTTTTAAGGTGCAGTTTTGTTTTGTTGTTATAAAACAAACACTTCGTACTTTATTTTTGGGGAATGACTGGCATGCCACATATAAACAGGAAATTGGCATGCTGGTAACCCCAGAATTACCAGCATGCCAGTTAAACTACAACTAAAATATAAAAAGAACTAGTTGTTAATTAAACATCAAAGAAAACATTCTTCCTAGTACAAAATAACAACATTGTAATTTGACTGACTTGTAAACAAAAACACTTCCTGGTTTTAAGACAATAAAACAATTAAGGACTTATTGGTAGTGGTAATAGCAGTAACAGCAGCAGCACCTTTATCACAAACTAGCTGTTATCTGTGACTTTGCCTGTGCATATTTTGCAAGCAAACCCCATTTATATTCAGTATTTCAACAACCATAGTAATCGTTATATAAAACCGATTGCTGAGAATCAAATGAACTATTTTCAATTTGATCAATTTTCTGGAACGTTTACAATCATTCTATAATCAAACCAATATGCAATAACAAATTCGAATTTAAAACGGTTCAAACATTTGGTTAAAAAAATCAAAATATATAAAAATATGTATAACAACGTCTGAAATATTATTAATTTAATACACCTAAATACTCAATGAAAACTAGTGATGTAACGAATATTCAGTTACTATTTGGTATTCGGCTGAATACCTAAAAACAGGAGTAAGAAATAACAAAAACACATTAATCATTTTGGTATTTAGATTTAATGTTATCGGGTTAGTGTTGTTTGTTTATACTTATTTATAACTTATAATATGCACAAAATAAAAAAGAAAATAATAATAGTCACATATATTCACAATTTATAATTACAAAAATCAGCACACGTACACACCTATTCTCCAACGAATAGGTGTGTACGTGCCGTGTCATGTACATGTGTACGTCCCACATCTGAGGGTCTGACCCTGTCTATCCTTAAGTGCTCGTCTTTGCTCTTCCCTTTCTGTTTCCTCTATTGCTCTAGTCCATGTATGCCTATGCATACATCATAATACGTGCTCACGATACATTTGATTCGTCACTTTTCCATCATAGATTTCCCATTTTACAGTTACCTGACTCATAGCCTGGTGATAATGGAGAAAAGAGACAAATAGGATGTTGGTATAAGTGACAGATTCGAGACAGCTTGGTAGCCCAAACGGCCCCAGGGTTTCACTCATACACGCTAAGTGACTTTCATTACAAGCATTTAGCTTTCTGAAGTCTCTGACAACATTAGTTTGGCATTGACGGTTGTGAATTTCATGCCAATAAGTTGCCTCGACTTGTTTGATTATATTATCAACTCAATTTCATATTTATTTTCACATTTTCACTTCGCAGTCCTTCTCTGTTCTTTTTCCGTTATTTACACATGTAGGTCAGTTTGTTGTTATCTACATCTGATATCATCATTTATCAGATACTACCATGACGCTCTTGTCTTTCCGCTACAACTGTCAAGAATTAACGCGATTGGCAAAGTGTAGTGACCGTGGGCAATTAGAGAGCAGGGTCCTTGCAGTTTGCGCACCAATTTTCATACGTGTGTTAATCAAGCCGAACAGTTTGGCCAAATATTCGGCCCGAGGCCAAATATACTATTCATTTCAACACTATTGAAAACAAAAAATTGCATCACTTCTTAGTGTGCATTTTCATGGTGTACCCTACTAAAGCATAGTTAAAAACAAAAAACCACATCTAAAATAGTACAGTAGAAGCTGTTCTTTGGGTTAAGCCTTAATCCTTTCCCTCTCCTCCATGGGAGAATTTCGAAAAATCCCTTTTTAGTGTGACATACCCTAACTATGTACAAAATTTCACCTCTAGGTTCAGAGGTTTGCTCCAGACGATAATGAATCAGTCAGTCAGTCAGGACAAGTAATTATGTATATGTATGTATTTCCGAGACTGTGTCTTCCTTTATTTGTTTGTTTCTTCACTACTAGGTGCATAAATAGAAAATGCGTTGTGTCTATTTGTGCACCTAGTAGTGAATAAACAAACAAAAATTATATATATTTAATTTTCACACAAAGCTGATGTTAATCAATGTAAGCTGAGATAATTTACAGTGAGTTTCTTAAATTTAATGTGTTTATTTTTGTGTTTTTGAATCTTATAACAATAAAATATATATTAAAAAAATACTTTTAGAATTCCAAGATTATTTTACATCCTTAGAAAGAAGACAAAATGAAGAAATTAATTAAACATGTAATTGTACTTTTTTTTTGTGTAATGCTGACAGTTTCACAGTTTTAGAATAAAAACTGGTTTGTTTTTATCTGAAGTAACTGGTTTTTTTATTGTTTTGTTTTAAAATGCACCCTCTAGAGAGGGATGTATAACCTCACTTAATCAGTATGCTGGCATTTCCCAGGATAAGTTGGCATGCTAATTTTTACTTTAAGGAAATATCTGATTTTGTGGTCCCTCAGATAGACTGGCATGCTGGTCATTCCACAAATACGGTATTTCGATTATACACCACACAAGTTAATTTAGAAAAAATACTTTTATAAATAATTATAATTCTGGTTGTAAAAAATGCTATTAATAATGCTTTTTAGTCATTATTGATTATAGTATTTCATGGAAATTTAAGAAATTTTCATATTTCAAATTTTTTGGATTAGTTTCAAAAGTATTTAAGTTGGAAAGTTGCATTAAAGAATAAAATTTTTTTTATCAATATGTTATTACGTACATACAAACAAAATTACAGTTAAACCCATTTAATAGCATATCTGTGGAGCTGTGATAATAGCATGATATTAATCATAGTTGACATTAAGAGGAGTCTAATAGAAGACTTCACTGGCTGCGATAGAATTATCATGCAAAAATATGTGTTGTTCCAGTACTCTGTTGCCAAAGTACTTGAAAGTGATTTTAACTGGAAGGCAATTTTTCCTGATTATGAGCAGTGACAAAGGCAATTGAATTACCTTAAAATCATGCTAAGTAGAGGACCAGCATAAAATGGCTAACCAGCAATTATACATAATAGTCTGTTGTTATGCATAATCACCAATCATCTTGAAGCGTTTGATAAATTTCTCACTTTTACAGGCAATTTTGTATAATTCTCAAATGTAGTTGGTAAATTTGATAAATATGCCAGAATTTATCACTTTTACTGGCAATTATGTATAATTCCCAGTGAATTTAGTAAGTTTGATAGGTATTGTTGAATATTTTACTTTTAAAGTGATTTTGCATAATTTTCAAAATCTAGTTCATAAATTTCATAAATATGAAATTTTCCATCTTTTGTTATTTTGATAAAGTAACTCATGGATTTAAACAAATTTTCATAAATTATATAGAGTTAGATAACCTAATAAATAGGATTTAACAATTTGGAGGGCTTATCACACCAAGGCTTCACCACTTCAAATCTAATATACCTTTATATATAAAAAAGAACACTTTTCAGATGTATATCAACAAAATTAAAGAGTGAACGACCTTACAATATGATCAAGAAATGGAAATACAAAACATAATAAGAAAAATGTTTAGCTTAAATAATTACCCTAGAACAGTGGTTCCCAATTAGTGGTACGCGTACCCCTAGGGGTACGCGAAATTGCGTTAAGGGGTACGCGCGGCAATCTAAAATCGGTCGATTTAAAATTGAAATGCATGAGATGAAGCAATCAAAAAAATAATGGATGGACCATCAAAAATTCGGCAATTTTCAAAATGATGTCGAATGCACAAATTCGTTTATTTATAACTAAAAATAATTTCAAAATTTCATTAAAAAAATGCATTTGTGACAATATCTAAATGAAATTCTTACGCAAGAAACAAAAATTGTACAATTAACACAAATTGTGTTAATTAATTGTACAATTATCATTATTTTCATGTCAGCGAAGCGGCAATAAAATATTTACCGCCATTTTGCACAACGTACCTCTGCAAGAGCGGATTTTCGGCCATGACAAACATGAAAACTAAACATCGTAACCAACTTCAACTCGAAGATGACTCAAGACTAAAGCTGATCAAAAAGCAACCAGATTTTGCAAAGTTGTGCAAAGAAAATCGTGCACATTTGTAACATCAAAATTAAATAACCTTATGTTATTTTCATTATTATTAAAATTGTATTTTACAGGTAATAAATGTAAAAAAAAAAAACTTATTCTATTTATCACTAGCTGTCTACCCACAGCTTCGCCCGTATTATATGGAATTTTCTCATGGGAGTAAGATATTTTCTCGCAGTAAAATGTATCCCATGTTCATCTCCAACATGTAAGCTATCTCTGTGCCAAATTTTAAACCTGTTCAGTGGTTTAGACGTGAAAAGGTAACAGACAGACAGACATAATTACCTTCGAATTTATAATACTAGTATGGCTTAATACGAATTTCTGCTATAAGGGGTACGCGAGTTTGAGCTCTTTCTTAAAGTGGTACTCAGGAAAAACTAATTGGGAACCACTGCCCTAGAACATTATTGTTTAAGTGGTTAGAAACAAATAAAAGGAAAAAAAAAAAAATGTCACATTAACTAGACAACTGAAAGTTGTTAAGACTGTGTATCTAAAATAGAATGTTTTTGGTGTTTTTGAAAAATTAAAAAATGAATTTAAAAAATTAGATATTATTTTAGTACCAAAGCATACAAGAACTGTAGCAAAAATGATTAACAGTAAATATGAAAATAATGATTTAGAAAAAGATAATGTAATTTATTCACTAGATTGCGTTTGTTCACATAAAAAAAGATACATTGGTGAAACCAGAAGGAAATTAAAGACAAGGATTAACCCTTCGGTGGGCGCCCCCGCGGCAAATTGCCGCAAAATAATAATAAATTCGTTTGTTTGACGTTGTACTTAATTATTGTGGAAATACGTCATAGTATTCTCTCTTCATATTACAAGTTACAATTTATCGTTGAAATCGGGTCAGTTATGCTAACCGTTTAGCTGTTACTGGACTTTGAATCAAGTCGTACCTAATTTGCATTGTAACTGCCGCTACGCGCCCTGTCATGTAACTAAAATATCAGTATACGTTTATATATATGTGTTTAATTTTTTTAATAAAGTAAGTCAATATTTGCAAGTTTATTAAATAAATATATTAAATTAACACTATTGTAAGTTTCTATAAATTTTTAAATTTATATTAGTTTATATTTTTCAAAAATATAAGGGAAACAAAGAGCAATCCAAAGTAGCGGCAAAAACCTAGAATTGTTTTATTTGTGGCATACTCAAAAGCAATAGGAAAAAATCAATTTGTCAGAATGAGTAGAAATATTTGCAAGAAGAATCGGAATATGGTGATTATATGTGCCATGTGTGAAAGTGAACATCTCATGAATATATAGTGACTATTTTTATTATCTAAATATTTTATAAACAATTTGTGCATTAAAATGCCGTAAAAATAGTTTTCTGGTATATCTGAATCATATTTTCAAAACGATAATTAATTATTGACTTAAATCAAGTAATATTACATATGCGGTGCAATTGCTGCGATGCGCCCTCTCGTGAGATCCTGAAAGGTGCGTTCCCCAAAGGGTTAAAGAACATATACATGCCATTAAAAGCAATTTGATATCATCATCATTGTAATACTGAAGGTTGTGAAATTTTAAAAGATAGTATCAAGAGTATTCTGACAGAAAATCAGTTAAAAAGAAGACTACAGGAACACCTAGAAATTCTGAAAATACAGGAAGACATTAGAATTAATAACAATGTGGGACTGAAGCTACACAATGGGTGGATTGACATTGTTTTTACATAACCTTGAAACAGATGCTGAATAGATGTGGGAGTATAGTCACATCACATTGTAAAATGAATTGTAACAAGGCAGTTGACTTCACACAGTCTTATGGATCAGATGTATTTGCTTTTGTTTAAAGTCTGGAAACCAATCATTTTAATAATAGTAAGTTCATTGTTAGTTTCCCTCCCTTTTGGTTTTTAATATAATTAACAATATTTATTATTAATAGTGGAACCGTCTACCAGAATTTGGGAAATGTTGGAGAAAATAAGACATTTACTGGTCCCAAATAATATGATATATCACATTGTCCTTATATTAAAAATTTTATGCTTGATAATTTTAATTTTTTTAGTATATGGGTTAAATTAAAAATTGTAAATACGCTGCACTGTATATATTAGATATTCCTTTGTATTGGTTAACTATTGGAGTTATAATTATTATGTTGTTGCCATGTGTGTGCCTTTTACCCGAAATGCATTCTTACCTAAATTTGAAATGTGATTATTAAAGACTAACTTTTTTGTAAAAGTTATGGTCTTTCTGTAGGCCTTGGTGTGATATGCCCTCCAAATTGTTAAATCTTATTTATTAGGTTATCTAACTCTATCCAATTTATAGTTGTGAGCTAAAAGCGTCATTTATTATTAAATTTTAATAAAATGAATCAGGAATGCATTTTTTGTTTTATTAATATTAGTATGATTTAATGAATATAAAGAAACTAAGAAAAATTTATTTTGGCGTAATATTAGAATTATGTGAACAAAAATATAAAAAATTTATTATAAAAAATATAGAAATGTAATAATTCTTACTGCTTATTCAAACATAGCAAACTATTGTAACATGTTGAATTACATTTGAGTACTTTTGGTATTCCTCACCTTGCAAAATTGATGTTTTCCATGAGCACTTTCTAAGAGACAGAGTGATGGTACATTCTGTACTCTAAGAAACAGTCTATCACACAACACAAACTGGTTTCTGTTGTACGATTGTGAAAGATGTTGCTTGTTTGTTCCCAAGTGATTATACATGTCATTTTTGATAGCTAATATTATTGGCATATTCTGCAAATCATCAGTTGCCTTGCGTGTTGCTTCTTGCCCTCTTGGTATTCTTAGCTTCACTGTATCTCTTACTTTGGCTACAGAAAACTTTAGCTCTAGTATTTTCGTTATTTTCTTTATTTGAGCTTCTAAACCTGCCTTTGCACTTGCTCAATCACTACTCAACTTCTTTTTCTGTTTTTGATTGTAGAAAGACTGATCACTTCCATATTAGACTGTACTTGATGAATTGGAGATAGTCATATTAGGTTGGTCAAGTGATGCCTGTTTATTTTCAATACTTTTCCTGAAATATTTTCATTGGGATCTTCTAATTGAACCACTAGTCACACCTGCTACAGCATCATTACAAAGGGAAGCTGTCTTGGCACAACTTTTAAGGGTGAACCAAATAAGGTTTCATAAGAACTACACTTAATACCTTGATGATATGATCTATATTCTTCATTAGATGCACAAATCATAATCCCTCAATTTAGTGCTGGGTTTGGTTACTTTCTAACCAAAAGTTACAGGACAAGAACACATTATTTATCAAATTTACCATTCTAGATGTGTGACTATTCATAATCACCAGATTAATCACTTTTACCATAAAATATATATGTTAAAACTAGCTTTTGCCCGCGGCTTCGCTCGCGTTAAGAAGTATTATTATTAATTAGGTATAGTTTTTGTGGCTTTACTTTTGTTTAGTGTGTGTAAAAAATTAGGGCCTACAAAACTTCTTTGTACACAATATTCTTAACTAATCTGTCATTAGGCGCTAAAACTATCAAGCTATTGGGTGAACTTACTCGTGAGCAAGCAACATAAAACTGTCCATGAGAGAACATTCTTCAACTTCTCCATTAACGTTCAGATTTTCTTTAGCCATTTTAAAAAAGTCTAACCGACAAAACCTATACTTAAACCAAACGAAAACAAAACAAATGCCAAATACAAAGCAGAGTCTATAACCAAAACTACTAAACCGAAACAAAGCAAATGCAATCCAAAATATGCCAAGAAAAGAACAGCCAAAATCGTCAAATATAATCCGCTAGAAATATTTAGGTATAGTATGTACTATTAGATACGGCGGCCACTCATCATCGGGTATATGTAACTCAGTGAAAACACAACGATAGCGCGTTTTAAAATACTACTAACGCCATCTATTGTCAACATTTAGAACTAAAAATTATTTTGTTCGTCTTAATTTATTCGTTCCATTAGGTACTGATAGGTTCAAACTAATACATTTACATCCTCCATCATCCCTTATTTTATCCCCATGGGGGTTGAATTTATCAAAATCCTATTTAAGCGGACGTCTTCATCATAGTAGCTCCAATCTTTAATTTCAGTTCAATCAGTCGAAAATCTAAGAAGATTTATACAAACTTTCATCCCCTATTTTATCCCCTTAGGGGTGGAATTTATCAAAATCCTTTCTTAGCGGATGCCTACGTCATAACATCTACCTGCATGCCAAATTTCAGCCCGATCCGTCCAGTGGTTTGGGCTGTGCGTTGATAGATCACTATGACAGTCACCTTTGAGTTATATATATTTAGATACATTTAAAAAACTTTCACTTATTATAATCATAGTTTTGCTTATAGTTATCATTATCTCCAGGTAAATAGACATTTTTTTAAGTTGTGTGTTTGCACTGTTAGCTTCAATACATTGTTGATAAATCACGATTGTGTTCAATTTTAACCATTACTTTGTATGTTAAATATTAATTGTTTCAATCATTAGATGCTCTCAGTACATTTGTTTAATCTGCTGGAATTCTTATTTCATCTTTATTATTTGTTGACAAAGATGTTACTGAAAAAAAAAATCAGGCAAACAACGCTGGATAAATGTTTGTTAATTAATAATATAGTATATCTTCTTATATAGAAAAAATATATTTCTTTTCGGACTATACATATAATTGAGTTCATCTTCATCTGTCCCTTTACACGTTTAGCAGAGTGCCAGCACAATTATTAAATTAATATTAATTGTGCTGGCCACCGCTAGAAGATTTTTTAACTCATTTAATAAAAAATATAGAAATGTAATAATTCTTACTGCTTATTCAAACATAGCAAACTATTGTAACATGTTGAATTACATTTGAGTACTTTTGGTATTCCTCACCTTGCAAAATTGATGTTTTCCATGAGCACTTTCTAAGAGACAGAGTGATGGTACATTCTGTACTCTAAGAAACAGTCTATCACACAACACAAACTGGTTTCTGTTGTACGATTGTGAAAGATGTTGCTTGTTTGTTCCCAAGTGATTATACATGTCATTTTTGATAGCTAATATTATTGGCATATTCTGCAAATCATCAGTTGCCTTGCGTGTTGCTTCTTGCCCTCTTGGTATTCTTAGCTTCACTGTATCTCTTACTTTGGCTACAGAAAACTTTAGCTCTAGTATTTTCGTTATTTTCTTTATTTGAGCTTCTAAACCTGCCTTTGCACTTGCTCAATCACTACTCAACTTCTTTTTCTGTTTTTGATTGTAGAAAGACTGATCACTTCCATATTAGAGTGTACTTGATGAATTGGAGATAGTCATATTAGGTTGGTCAAGTGATGCCTGTTTATTTTCAATACTTTTCCTGAAATATTTTCATTGGGATCTTCTAATTGAACCACTAGTCACACCTGCTACAGCATCATTACAAAGGGAAGCTGTCTTGGCACAACTTTTAAGGGTGAACCAAATAAGGTTTCATAAGAACTACACTTAATACCTTGATGATATGATCTATATTCTTCATTAGATGCACAAATCATAATCCCTCAATTTAGTGCTGGGTTTGGTTACTTTCTAACCAAAAGTTACAGGACAAGAACACATTATTTATCAAATTTACCATTCTAGATGTGTGACTATTCATAATCACCAGATTAATCACTTTTACCATAAAATATATATGTTAAAACTAGCTTTTGCCCGCGGCTTCGCTCGCGTTAAGAAGTATTATTATTAATTAGGTATAGTTTTTGTGGCTTTACTTTTGTTTAGTGTGTGTAAAAAATTAGGGCCTACAAAACTTCTTTGTACACAATATTCTTAACTAATCTGTCATTAGGCGCTAAAACTATCAAGCTATTGGGTGAACTTACTCGTGAGCAAGCAACATAAAACTGTCCATGAGAGAACATTCTTCAACTTCTCCATTAACGTTCAGATTTTCTTTAGCCATTTTAAAAAAGTCTAACCGACAAAACCTATACTTAAACCAAACGAAAACAAAACAAATGCCAAATACAAAGCAGAGTCTATAACCAAAACTACTAAACCGAAACAAAGCAAATGCAATCCAAAATATGCCAAGAAAAGAACAGCCAAAATCGTCAAATATAATCCGCTAGAAATATTTAGGTATAGTATGTACTATTAGATACGGCGGCCACTCATCATCGGGTATATGTAACTCAGTGAAAACACAACGATAGCGCGTTTTAAAATACTACTAACGCCATCTATTGTCAACATTTAGAACTAAAAATTATTTTGTTCGTCTTAATTTATTCGTTCCATTAGGTACTGATAGGTTCAAACTAATACATTTACATCCTCCATCATCCCTTATTTTATCCCCATGGGGGTTGAATTTATCAAAATCCTATTTAAGCGGACGTCTTCATCATAGTAGCTCCAATCTTTAATTTCAGTTCAATCAGTCGAAAATCTAAGAAGATTTATACAAACTTTCATCCCCTATTTTATCCCCTTAGGGGTGGAATTTATCAAAATCCTTTCTTAGGGGATGCCTACGTCATAGTAGCTTTATGCATGCAAAGTCTCAGCCCGATCGGTTTAAAATTGACAAAGTTTCATACAAACTTTCATCCCCTATTTTATCCCCTTGGGGGTAGAATTGATCAAAATCCTTTCTTAGCGGATGCCTACGTCATAACATCTACCTGCATGCCAAATTTCAGCCCGATCCGTCCAGTGGTTTGGGCTGTGCGTTGATAGATCACTATGACAGTCACCTTTGAGTTATATATATTTAGATACATTTAAAAAACTTTCACTTATTATAATCATAGTTTTGCTTATAGTTATCATTATCTCCAGGTAAATAGACATTTTTTTAAGTTGTGTGTTTGCACTGTTAGCTTCAATACATTGTTGATAAATCACGATTGTGTTCAATTTTAACCATTACTTTGTATGTTAAATATTAATTGTTTCAATCATTAGATGCTCTCAGTACATTTGTTTAATCTGCTGGAATTCTTATTTCATCTTTATTATTTGTTGACAAAGATGTTACTGAAAAAAAAAATCAGGCAAACAACGCTGGATAAATGTTTGTTAATTAATAATATAGTATATCTTCTTATATAGAAAAAATATATTTCTTTTCGGACTATACATATAATTGAGTTCATCTTCATCTGTCCCTTTACACGTTTAGCAGAGTGCCAGCACAATTATTAAATTAATATTAATTGTGCTGGCCACCGCTAGAAGATTTTTTAACTCATTTACATTGGATGGCAGATATGTAGCCTCAAATAAAAGGTCTGTATCACCTAGATTTGTTATTGCTTCTGCAAAGCGAGTGAAGGGACAGATGAAGATGGATTCAATTATATGTATAGTCCGAAAAGAAATATATTTTTTTCTATATGTGAATTCATCCTGGTAATTTTTTAATATTAGTATATCTTCTATTTTTACTTTTTTTTTAAAACTATTTTAACATGTTATTTAATAAAATCAGAATATTTATTTACTTATCCCATATAATATAGAGTGGGCATATGTATATTCCAGTGGGAAAATATTGTGATTTTTGAACAGTTTTTAGAAATGAGTTGCATTTGAGAGTTTGATAGGGTACACACACTGTACAAGTATGCAAAATGTATTTGTTCTCAGATGGATAGCTCTATAAAAAGCTGGAGGTGATATAAAATGTTCCTATATATTCTTGATTAATACCTCTAGACTTTGCAATATTAGAAACAGCTGAAGTTTGTCTTTAGAAGACAAACTGCAGATTCTTCAGGAGTGCATTAGAGATGCAATGAAACAAATAGTACTGGTCAGATACTATATTATTGACCAATTTGAAGAACACCTACAGAATTTAATGTCTGAAGACAAGCTTTTTAAAATTGTATTACATAGTCCATTTACTGACTTGCATTTGTTATACATGATTTAATTTTTTTGCCGAAACATACATATATGTTCCACCCTGTATTAGATTATTGTTCTTGGTGTATGCAAGTCCTGAGATGATTACAATAAGCGGATTCTGTTATATTTTCAAAATGTAAATTTTTTCATTTTTTAAAATATTTTAATGATTTCTTTTCTAAATTATTCTTAGAGCTCTTCTTTATTCTAGATCAGTGTTTCTCAACCTCTAATGAATTGTCGGCCCCTTCACTTTGAAAACAATTTTGTTGGGTTTATTAGTTTAATTTTTTACTAAGTATATAATTATCAAATAAACATTTATTTACTCAAAATACACATTAGATTTTGATATAATTAACAAAATGAAAATTAAGCATTATTCGCTTTGAATCCCCGCTGCATGCTTCAAAATTCTGATGCCAAGGCTAACGCCAAATTCGTATTGCATTGAATAGACTAGTCACTAGTATAATGTTATTTGTTTAAATATTGTATGATATAAAGAATAAAATATCTAATGATTCTTAATATAATGTTTTACTATATCGCCCAGAAAATTGTTTTTGCCCCCGAAATGTAAATTGTTACTAACCACTCCCCAATATGAAAAAAATGCCCACATGGGGACAATATTGGCCCCATTGAGAAACACTGTTCTAGATGATGATAAAAATTTACTTTTTCAAGAAATATGTAATTTTCCTATTCTGTATTCATTCTTAGATTAGATTAAGAAGTTTGTTGATGTTGCTAAATTAGAAATGCTTTATTTTGATGTTACATTTTTTAAAAATTTTAAACTACCTCTAATGACATTGCTGGGCTTGCTCCTCCAAATTTATTAATTTTGTGACCAAATGACAAATTGTCATTTATAATTTAAATTTCAATCAGAATCATAAAGGAGTCCATTCTGTTCATGTAAATTTTTGAGGATATTTTATTTCAGTTTTGTTTCTTTTTACTGTTAGAAGAATTGAGAAACAATATTATCCACAATATAGTCATATATGCACAAAACACAAAATAAGATCATACAAGTTAGTAACTTAATCCTAAAAAAAATTCTAATTATTTCTTGTCAGTGCTTACAAAAATCAGAACTCATTGATCTGCTAGAGTTGAAAATTTTATTTAAACTTTTGATGATTGTATAAAGTTGCAATATTGTATATTGCAAAAATAATTAAGTATCATTATTAATTTTAAATGGAGAATTAAAAATTTAATAATTTCACAAAATATATATTATGAAAAGAATATGGAGATTTAATGTAAATAATAGCCATTTCATTATGTTCAGGACAACAGTAAAATGATTTTGAAGTGATCATTTTGCTCATTTAATTCAGTCTTTTTTCTGAAAACTTTGAATTTCATAGTTATATTTCTGGAAAATATTAAACAATAAAATATTCTGAATAGTAAACTAGATCCAATTTACATAGGATCATTATATTTATTATATTTTATACAAATATTTGAAAATAAAATTTGCTTGAAGGAGTCTCCTAGACAAGAAAAAGAATCGTCAGTGGAAATATTACTGAAGAAAGATTCTGTACAGAGCAAGCGCCATTATCGTTCTCACGGCCATGGTGATTCGGAAAGCTCTTCGGAGGAAGAATCGCCGATAAGAAAAACTGTGCCGGGAAAAGGAAAGGTATTGTGATACATACAATTTCTTAAAATAAATAACAGTTTTTTCCAATTAAGATTGAAGGTTATTTGTGTGATACATTAATCATATTTGTTTTGCAAGTTAAAACATTATTCTATTTCATCTTACAAATCAAAAATTAGTCAACAGTAACTCTAGGAAGATTATGGTTTGCATTTATTAAAATCTTCATATTATTTCTAAATAGAGAATGTTGAATAATAACAATAAAATTTTTCAAAAACAGTTTCGTTTTTAAATATTTGTTTTACTTAAATAAAACTATTAGATTTTGAAATTATAGTATTTAGTTATATACTTGTATATTATTGTTTTCTTTTGCATTAGTTTCTTGTTTGGCTTGTTTAAAGTTTAAAATAATAATTTGTTTTACTATAAAGAAATTAATTTATAAACAATTTTATCTAACATTTTAAATTTGTTTTTAAAAGTACCTTATCGATAATATTGCAAACTTAAGCATTGCCAGAAATAAAATAGTTATGTTATATGAATCTACTAATGATAAATTTGATCTGTAATTAAAGAAACTAAGATAAAAGAATTACACAAAATACTTATTTATAATTTAGTGGAATGATAGACAGAGGAGAAAACAAAAAGCGCATTCGTCGTCGTCATCCTCTCGTTCATCTTCGTCTCGTTCACCCAGTCCTGTTGCCGGTAGAAAGAATCGTTCTAGTCCTCCCTATGGACATAGGTAAATTTATTATTTTATTTTCATTTTTTATTTGCATTCACAATATCTTAATTACAGTCAGAAATTGCCTTTTAAAATTTTGTTTAAAAATTTAATTAGAAAGCAATTCTAATTAATGAACAGTAATTGTGTCAAAAAATTTACTTAATTTTTGAATATATTACATGTTATAGTACTTATTTTTTAAATTGAACTGTACTACATATTAGGTTTAAACAGTAATTTTTTTTGGGGGAAAAAAGGTGGTGGAACGCTCATCTCATTACTAAAAAATACGAGGCGTGTATGGAAAGTAAATACCGTTTCGTTCTACTGCTATTGCAGTGGTAGTATCACAGTTCAGCGTCTGCTCACACGTCTCTCTGGTTGATTGTCAGTCCAGTGACACCATTACAGCCGGATTGTGTTGTTTTTTTCACGTGTTAGTGAGCGTTCAAAATGTTTAAGACTATTGCCGATCCTGCCAACTGTGAAAGTGCATTCTGTAATACGGTTTTTGAATGCAAAGAATGTTAAGCCAGTTGAAGTTCATCGTCAACTTGTAGAGATTTATGGTGAAAATGTAATGAGTGATGGAATGGTTAGAAAGTGGGTTCAACAATTCAATGCTGAATGCACTGATGTTCATGACGAAGCATGGAGTGACTGGCCTTCTGTTGTCAATGATGGTTTGGTTGCAATAGTGAATGAAAAAATTCCTGAAAACAGACGATTCACAATAAGATTGCTTTGTGATGAGTTTCCACAAATTTCAAATACTGTTTTGCATGAGATTGTTGCAACAACTGATGTTCGGCAGTGGCTGTCTTCACTGGCGGCATCTTTCTTTGAAGAGGGTGTAGACAAGTTGGTTTCCCAATATGACAAATGTCTGAACAATGGTGGTAACTATGTAGAAAATTAGTTTCAGACATGCTCTTTCATGTAAAAATAAATTTTGTTTTGAAAAAATATTTTTTATGCGAGTTTTTCCAAAACGGTACTTACTTTTCAGACATGCATCGTACACAAGATTCGGCACACGAGCAGGACTGTCTTAATAATTTTGTTGCCGATCTATGCTCAACAGAGCAATTCAATGCAGACCAAACACCAAATTTTCAAAAATTCTCTTAAAACATATTTAAAAAAAAAGGTGGTGGAATGCTGTTATATTGCATTCTATGACAAAAAAAAGTGCTGGGTTTAAATAATCCAAAACCAAAAGACTTAATTAATCAATTTAAATAAAATTAGATATGCAAAGTTTTCTTATTTTGACCATTTTGAAAGCAGGGTTAATATTATAAAGAATACTATTAATATAAAAGTTTGAGAAAACAAAATTTAAGTATAATAAAGTATATTAATTAAATAAAAAAAGGAGGGAAATGTGAAAAAACTATATTTACATTTTAACTATGAACTAGGTTTTTTTTCTTTTTTTTAGTAGACAAAGTTGTTATCAGTTAATTTAGAACATTATTTGAAGAATATCAGTAAAAATGTTAACAACATTTTTGTAGAGCTTCACCACGTTGGAGGAATAGTCCTCAACGACAAAGATTTGCACGTTATTCACCACAAAGACGCCGCTCACCTACACCTGAGAGACAAAAACGAATGCAGAGTCCAACTCCTGAAAGGTTTAGACATAGGCCATATGGAATGGATAGAAGATCACCAATGTATGATAGAGAAAGGGAGAGAAATGACAGAGAAAGAGAAAGAAATGATAGAGAAAGAATGAGAGATAGAGGTAATGATACATTTGTTTTCTAAAGTATTATAAAGACTGATACATTAAAATATGAAAATAAGATGATGTAAAGTTTCAATGATTAGTTTAATTATGATAGAAGTTAGTTAATCTGGCACTTGCAGTACGTTCTTGGACCAAAATATCAGTCTCATGATAAAAATTTTGTTTGTTCTGGAGGTAATGGATGGCCGCCATCAGTTAGATGAAACCAGGCCGTCTTTCTCCATCCATTTCCATCTCCACAAAGACTGTCTTTATCAGAAGGCAGTAAACGTGAATTAGTTAAGTCCACGACCATGTTTTAAACTAAAACAACATTTATTTACAACAATCTTATGAGTACGCTTGAGAGAGAGCTACACATGCTCATGGCAGCGATCACCTGACAAGAAAAAGCAACAATACCCAGAATCCCATCCAAGAAAAACCCTTGTCCCCGTTTTTCAATCTGGGATTCATGGGAAACTCCTAGAGGAGTGGCGTTATCTCACCAGTCCGTGATTTGTCGCTGCAATACCCCCTCCTAGCGATCACAATCGATGAATCTCACTGGGGGTTTGATTTTGAGGCCGTCGTGAGGTCTTCGTCTTGTATGTGGGTTCTGGTTGGTGATTATGCCTGGCCATCTTGTTGCTGGGTTGGTCTATCACAGGCTGTGCAGGGCTGATTGAGTCTTTCTCCTTGAGCATAAAGGCAGGTTTCAGTCTGTCGATGGAGACGACCACTTCTTTGTTATTTTTTTTTATTTTGAAGAATTTGTCTCCCTTTTCCACTACGGGGAATGGTCCGTCGTAGGGAGGGCGTAGTGGGGCGCGTACAGCATCGTAACGTAGAAAAACGTGGCTACAGTCTCTTAAATGCATGGGAACAAAAAGTTTGGGCTCCCCATGCGATGCTGCCGGCGTTGGTGTTAAGTTTTTGAAGAAAGACTTTAGTGTCTTTATGAAATCTGCAGTGTTTATGTCCGCTGGGGTAGGATCGAAGAATTCACCTGGTAAACGTATTGTCTGTCCGTAGACTAACTCACTGGACGTTGCTTGTAGGTCAGGCTTGAACGTTGTCCTTAACCCAAGTAGTACGGTAGGGAGTATCTCCGTCCACCGTTCTGTTAAGTAGGTTTTCAGGGCACATTTTAATGTCCGATGCCAACCTTCGATCATACCATTAGCCTGGGGGTGAAAGGAGCATGTATGTATGTGTTTCGAACCCATTAGGATAGCCAAAGACCGAAACAAACATGATTCAAGTTGGCGTCCCTGGTCGGTAGTAATGACCCCCCCGGAACACCGAATCGAGCTATCCACGTCCGGTATAAGGCTTTAGCCACAGTGTCGGCCTCTATATCCCACAGTGGTTCTGCTTCAACCCAACAAGTATACCTGTCGATCATAGTGAGACAATAGCAATGATTTCCAGAAGGAGGGAGCAGACCAATGAGGTTGATGTGGATGTGATAGAAACATTTGTTTTCCACAGGGATGCTTGTAATTGGACTTTTAGTATATTTAGTAATTTTGATGCGTTGACAGGGAATGCACGTAATTGTCCACTTGCGACGGTCAGCCTCCATGCCCGGCCATACGAACCGATCGATTATTAGCTTCACCGTGGCTTTACTGCCTGGGTGCGAAAGGTCATGCATGGCATGGAAAATTGATTGCCTTTGCGTCTCAAAGATAAAAGGGCGAATCTTACCAGTAGACACATCACAGTAAAGTTCTACTTGATATTCCAGTAATATTAGTTTTTTAAGCTGTAGACTGGTCGAACTATTTTCCAAAAGTAATTGTAGGCTTGGGTCGATCTTTTGTGCATCAACAATTAATTTGTAATTTATGGGAGGAGGGCAAACGATAGAGTCGACTCTGGAAAGTATATCGGCCGGAATATTATCAGTTCCTTTTATGTATCTAATGTCAGTGGTAAACTGGCCTATATAATCTAATTGACGTAATTGTCTGGGGGAGCATTTTTCACTTTTCTGGAGAAAGGTAAATGTCAATGGCTTATGATCTGTATATAGCGCGAAAGGTCTAGCTTTCACCATAAAATGAAAATGCTTAATCTCTGAGTAAGCGGCTAACAGCTTGCGATTGTACGCCAAATATTTCTTTTCCATATCTGTAAGTTTGCGTGAAAAAAACCTAATGGCTCTGTGCCGGATTTAGTGACCTGATGCAGCACGACACCAAGGGCGAACTCTGATGCATCAACCTGCAACGCTAAGTGTGCATCCAGGGCTGAATGAGCTAGTAGAGCTGCATTTGCTAATCGAGTTTTGGATTCCTCGAATGCCTTTTTTGCTTCGTCTGTCCATGAAATTTCCACATTGTCGGATCGTTTTGTGTTTTTCAAATAGTCACAAAGCAGGGCTTGAGCCTGAGTGGCGTGTGGAATATTACGGTGATAGTAGTTCAACAGGCCTAAAACCCTACGGAGCTCTTTTACTGTTTTGGGTCGCTCAATCTTTATGGCGGCTTCTACTTTCTGGGGGAGAGGTTTGATTCCGCTGGCGTTGACTAAATAACCTAGGAAAGGTAATTCGTTTGTACCGAGTATGCACTTATCTGGGTTTATTCGAATACCATATTCTGATAAATGTCCGAGTACTTTTTCCAGATGAACATAATGTTCTTCCTTTCTCTTACTTGTCAACAGGATGTTGTCTATGTAGACAAAAACAAAATCTAATCCATGTAAGACTTCGTGCATAAACCTCAGGAAAGTTTGTGCCATGTTGGACAACCCAAACGCATGTATAAAAATTCATAAAGGCCAAAGGGTGTTGTAAGGGTATGTCTTCAGGGTGGACCAGGATCTGATGATATGCTCGCGTTAGGTCTATTTCGGAAAATATAGTCTTCCTGTATAAATTCTGAGCAAAATCTTGTAGATGAGGCAGTGGGTGCCTGTCCAGCACCATTATTTTATTAAGGGCCTGGTAATCCCCAGTGGGATGATAGTCCCTGTTCGGTTTGGGTACTAAGTGCAGTGGATTGGACCAATTGGAATTACTCAGCCGACAAATGCCTAGTTCTAACATTAACTGGAATTCCTTTTTTGTGATTTCCAGCTGTTCTGGATTGAGATGGCGGGGGCGAGAAAAAACGTTATGTCCTTTGGTAATAATACGGTGGACCGTGTTGTGTTTGGGTTTGGTGCTAGATGGATGTGGCCGAAGGATATCTTTATGTTTGTTTAAAGTGTCGCTGAATTCCAAATTAGAAGCAGTTAAAGTAATGTTAGTTTGCACGCTGTGGTGAGCGGACCCTGTCGTTGTCAAGGACGTTAATGGGTCTGTAATGCGGGCGTTTTTTAAGTCGATCAGGAGACCGAAGTTTCTTATGAAATCAGCGCCTATTATTGGTTTGCTGACATTTGCGATTACAAGGCCACATAAATTCGCACCTTAAATTTAGGGACACGGTTATGGTTTTTGTGCCGTAAGTCTTTATCGGGGAATTGTTGCCGAATAAAGTGTCAATGAGGAGGATGCTCTTAATGCTATGGCGACGTTATATGGTAGAACGCAAATGTCGCTACCACTGTCGATTAAGTAGTGACGACATGAGGTTGGATCGTAAACGAAAATGTGGCTTGTGTTAATTTGGAAATCACATTGCGCCACGTGTGATTTTTGAGCTAGTTTCCCTGATCTCAGAATTTGCAAGGGGCCTTACATTTATTTGCTTGATCACCGAACTTTGCGTGATACCAGCATAGGCCTTTTGCCTGGGGTCGAACCAGTGTCTGCGAACGCTGACGATTCCAAGATCGATTCCGGGGGTGTCTATAATCACGTGATTGTCTGTCACTGGGCCTTGCTAGTGTGAGCCGCCGGGGAGGTTGGGAAAGCCTCTCCTATATGGCCACAGGTCGGTGACCTACTTTCTTGTCAAGGATGGCGTTACATTCAGTTACGCGTTACGCGAGTGGAGGAGAGTCAGAAGGGTCGACGATAAGACGATGTACAGTTGAGTAAACGACACCATTTAAAAACAAAACAAGAGTTTATTAAACTGACTAACTAAAGAAAATTTACACAAAACTCCTTCAACATAGCAAAGAGAGAGAGTTCACAATAATATTTCATACCTCTGGGATAATATCGGATGGATACTCCGGTTTTAATTTCTGATATGCGGTGCAAGGTGTGGCTTAAGGTGGAGTAGGTCTGCGATGGGGAAAACTTCGATGTCCGTCTCCGTCGTTGTTCGTTCGATTGGCGACTCCCCCGATTGAAGAAGGAGGAGACTTTTTATACGTTTTGCCATGAGAAAAGTCGTCATGTGACCCACTGTCTTAGCAGGTGTGAGGTTAAAGGTGGTTCCGAGCTGCAATAAATCGTTGAAGTTGGACTTTAATCGTCAACATTAAGACTTGCAGACGACTGCTATTGTTAGATGGTCGAATGTTTACGTTAAAGGAGAGAGTTGTAACTTGATACTTAATATGTTTATATAAGGGAGATAGTTGATTTCGTTTTTCTGACGATGGTTTTTTTTTCCAGTAAGGTAATAAATTTATTCAAAATATGTTACAGTTGTTAAAATTTGGAAGAAAGAAAAACAAATTGGGTTGCCCACGGGTCGGATCTCACACTAGGCAATTAACTTGCTCTGTTAATTCAGCGACCTGCGTTTGGAGCTTCATTATAGCCGCGTGTGTATTATTTTCGTTCCTTGCTAAATTAGTTTCAGCTATTTGCAAAGGTGTGAGCTTGAGAATTTTATCATCCATTTGGGCTAATTTGTCTAAATCTCCATCGGAAACAGAAAGAATTGCCTGAGTTTCTTTGGGTAAACGCTGAATCCATGGCGTTCTTAAAAATTCCTCCCCAACTTTATTGCTAGCTAGTTGTTGCATTTTATGTAAAAGATGAGATGGTTTCTTCATCTCATTCATCTCCTAACATGGCATTAGACAGCAAATCTTTTACTTGTTTTTGTTCGGAATTAGAAAATTCTGCTATGAGTCAATCTTTTAGTGTTTGATGTAAATTTTCCCTAGGAGGGTTTTTAATGATAATCGCTCACATATGATAACACTTCAGAGTTGAGAGCTGAAACCACTGCGTAATACTTAGTAGTATCTTGCGATATATCAGCGAGTTTAAACCGGGCCTCGATAAATAAACCATAAATTGGCTTCTTTATCCCAAAATTGAGGAAGTTTAAGGGCTTCCTGACTGATTTCTGGCTTAAGATCGATTTTGTTTGGCATTTTAAGACAACCAGGGGATACCTACTCAGCAGAACAAAAAAAATGGAACAGAAAACTCCACTTACCCGTGTTAGATGCCTTACTCTGGCAAGAGGTTGCAGACACACAGATGTGGGGACAATTTCGCCAGTTTTAGGAGTGGCTACGTGTGGCAAGTGGTTCACATCCCCAAGGAGCATCGTCTATCGTAGTCGCGGAATTTATTCCGTACTATCCACTGAGGGAACACAATGCAGTAACTAGTAAAGGTCTTGTTCTTTCTTCGCAACCTTCTGACTCCAGATCAGAAGGTTGCGTGTTTGGGTCACGTCCGGTTCACCACTGGAGGTAATGGATGGCCGCCATCAGTTAGATGAAACCAGGCTGTCTTTCTCCATCCATTTCCATCTCCACAAAGACTGTCTTTATCAGAAGGCGGTAAACGTGAATTAGTTAAGTCCACGACTATGTTTTAAACTAAAAGACATTTATTTACAACAATCTTACACGTACACTAGAGATAGAGCTACATGTGCTCATGGCAGCGATCATCCGGCAAGAAAAAGCAACAATACCCCGAATCCCATCCGGGAAAAATCTTGTCCCCATTTTTCAATCTGGGATTCACGAGAAACTCCTAGAGGAGTGGCGCCATCTCACCAGTCCGTGATTTGTCACCGCAGTTTTATAAAGTTTTCTTAATGAACTGCAAAATTATTATTTTGATATGATTATTTTCCTTTCCTATTCCAAAAATTAATATGTTCAAAGTAACAAATATTTCACATAAAATTTTTATAAATTATTGTAAATTTTTCCACTATATATTATTTATCAGTTTAAAAACTTTAAACTTTTTTAAATTCATAAAGAAGTAATTTCTACTGTGATGAATGTTGCAAAACAATATGCATGTGTTTACAAAATTATGAGGGCTAATTTTTAAATAAGGTCCGTTTGTGAGTGAGAGTGAGAATGATGCACAATCGCAGCAGTGCTTGTGTGTGTCTGCTGCAAGCATGCTTTGCATGCATTTAGACACCATTTGCAGCCATGTCGTCTATGTGCTGAGCTGTAAAAGTTTATAATGTTTAAGAAAATTGAGCCACCCGCTGACTGTGAGATATGATCTGTTATTCGATTCTTGAGTGCAAGAAACTTGGCAGCAGTGGAAATTCATTGTCAGATTTGTGAAGTTTATGGTGATAATGCTATGAGTGATAGCAAAGTTCGAAAGTGGGTAAGAATGTTCAAGGACCGGCGGGTTAATGTGCATGATGAGCCACACTCTGGCCGACCTTCTCTGATTTCTGAAGATTTGGTTTGTGATGTGGATAACAAAATCCGAGAGGACCAATGATTTACGATTTCAATGTTATCAACTGAATTTCCACAGGTTTCAAGATCAGTTTTGTATGTCATTGTTTCGGAGAAACTGAATTATCGAAAATTGTGTTCTCAGTGGGTTCCAAGACTGCTTCTTGACGATCACAAAACAAAAAGATTGGACAGTGCTTTATCGTTTTTGACTCGATACGATCAGAAAGGAGATGAATTGTTGGACCACATTGTTACAGGTAAGACTTTGGTGTCTGACATGACTCCTGAGTCCAAGCAATAGTCAATGGAATGGTGACACACATCTTTGCCAACCAAAGCCAAACAGTCCATTTCAGCATGAATAATTATGGAAACTGTCTTTTGGGATGGGAAAGGGATTTTGTTAGTGGATTTTATGCCGAGAGGCACAACAATCAATTCTGATGCATATTGTGTGACCTTGAGAAAAATCCAGCGTATCATAAAAAAGCAGTATGGTCTACTGTCTTCCGGTGTGATGTTGCTCCATGACAATGCAAGGCCACATGTTTCTGCACAAACACAAGGTCTAATCAGTTCTTTTGGATGGGGACAACTGGATCATTCACCTTACAGTCCAGACCTGGCACCCAGTGATTTTCACTTGTTTCGATACTTAAAGCAGGTGGTCAACGGTTCAGCGACAATGAAGAAGTGAAAACTACAGTTATGGATTGGGCTTTTTCACAGGCGGCAGATTTCTATGAAGTTGGAATTCAAAAAATTGTTGAGCGGTATGACAAATGTTTGAACAAACATGGAAATTATGTAGAAAAGTAGATGAAAGTATGTAGAATACAGGTATACCTCGACTTACGTCGTTTCGAGTTACGTCGTTCCCGATTATACGTTGTTTGTCAAAAAAGTATATGGAAAAATAAAAATCAAGTTTAAGTCATTTTATTCGACTTTACGTCTGTCTGCCACAAATATTGAAGTTGTAATATAACTAGAAAAACGTTTAAAGCACATAAAATCATATTAAAATATATACAAGTATGTACTGTATTTACAGTATATGCATTCGTAAATTTAGATTACTTTTTTTCTGTACTGTATTAAAAACTAAAATTTATTTGTTTGTGAGCTTAAAATAGATTTTTATTAACCATATATTATTAAAAATGCATTAATAAATAAAATACAGAACCGGGAATGGTAATTTATGGTTTAGCCTAGTGATAAGTAGATTCGGAGACAAGTAAATTCGACTTGACGTTCTCCTGGAACCAATTACCGACGTAAGGCGAGTTATACCTGTATTGGAAAAAATATATTTTAATGATATTTACAGTATATTTCTTCTTATTAAAAAACAGACCTTATTTTAAAAATAGCCTTTGTACATATTTCTAATAAACAAAATTATTAAAATTTCTTTGTTTTTTATCGGAAAGAATGAAACTGTTGATCAAAAAGGGTATATAATTTGTAAGTTTACATTATTTTTGTTCTGAATTTGAACGATATTTCAAGCAATTTTTAATTTTCAGAAAAATTAATCTAAATTATAAAGTAATAGTATTAAACTTCAATGTGACTTCAGGTCGCCGACCATCACCAATGTATCCAGAGAAAAGAAGGTGGTCTCCACGAGATGAACGGAGGCAATGGATGTACGACGATCATCGACAGAGAATTAACCCAAATTACGATAGGCAAGAATATGCATCGAGACATTGGCCTCCTCCTAGCCCAAGAGGCAGATATCATTCCCCATCACCAGAGATTCAGAGATTACCTGAAAGACGTCGTAATTCTCCTTCCTTCGGTTCTAATAATATGAAGTATGTAAGGTTAGTAGGTTCAATCTTTCTTCATACTGTTTATTATAATTTTTTAGTATGTAATTATTTGAATTGATTATTTTAAATTAGAATAAAAATGGACTTGGAAATATTGTCCTTATTGATTTTTAGAGAATATATTGACTGTCGGTATAATTGGATGAAATGCTCCCTGATGCCATTCTCAATTAGGAATGATAATCAACTTTTAACATTTGTTCTTTGGCATAAACTTGTAATAAGGTTTGCAAAAAGAAGAATTTATGTGAATCATCATGTAGATGGCATATGAAACAGAAAATTTTAACCAGATACTACAGGATAACTTTTTCAGCTCAGGCATACTGATACATGTAGAATTTGTTGTTTACTGTATAGAATAAATGAAAGTTGTATTCAGTAGTTACTTAGCACTCATCTTTTACATTTTATGCAATTGCTGTCTTATAGAAAAGTTATCAGATAGCCGAAAATAATTGTACTGTGTTCTGGAAATAATTATATAGTCTACATAATGCATATGCCTTTTCTATCAACCAATGACAATACTTTCAACATGTCATCCATTGCAAGTTATTACAGTTATGTTAAAAAGTATTGTTTTATCACATTAAATTCATTTTAAAATAATAATTTTAGATGCTTATAAAATATATTCAATAATAATAATTGTAACATTTAAAATTATTTATATTTTGTAATTTAAATATTTATAATTTTAAATATTGTATTTAATTTTGTTGGTTTTCTAACATTCCATTCTCAAACTTTGTGTAATAGCTGATGATGACAAAGTAGGTTAAAACATTTGCTTTAACAAACAGACTTTCAAATAAAAAGCTATTTGTTTTCTATTTTGTAAAATGATGTTAGTTTTTCTCTGAATTTCTTAATTTAGAAAAGAAAATTAAACATACTGATTTAAATTTTGTTACTAAAGTAATGTTTTTGTTGACATGAGAAAACAGTATGTTTTGATTGTCTATTTGTGACGTATGATCTGATCTTAGCTTATGAGATGGAGACAGGCCAGAAAATTAGACAATAAATAGTAGCAGTAGCACAGTAGTTCAATTCATTGTTATTGGGATTACTTTTCAGTTTCATTTTTTAAACTTATATCAATCTCTGTTCAATATTAAGTTATTAATAAAACCATTTATTTAATGTAAAAAGAACAAAAATAAATAAATATTTTACTACTGATTTGCTTAAAATTAGTACAGTCGACCCCCTTATAACATGGGTTCATATATTGCAGCGAAAAAATTGAAACCATATTCGTATAAAGATGCTAAAAGAGACTCGTAAAATGTCATCGCCAACTCGTGTTGCGACAGGATTGGTCAAATCTGGACCAATAGTGGATGAGCAGCATATTAAGTTTAATTCTATTGACAAAAAAAAAAGACAATGGGTTAATTGACCCCAACAGAAAGTTAACTAATTCAATACTTGAAAAGTAGTAACAAAATCAATAATCAAAGCAACTTGTACATATATCTAATCAACAAAATTGTTATCTCCACCTCAAAAAATATGATTTTACAGCAAAAGATTATATTTCCTCTAGTTTATTACCCTTCAGTAGGAATAGAATGAGCAGGCTGTCTTTCGACTTAGCCCGGAAAGTTAGAAAAGGTGAGGATAAAGGGTGGAAGTTGGGAAGAAGTAGGTTAGAGAGGAAGAGGAAAAAGGCGGGGGAGGGGGTGGAAGAGGCAGAGGGTGAAAGGAAGGGTTTGGGATTTCCTGGACGGACGTAACTTTTTTATTGAAAATAAAGGAACATTTACATATAAACAAGGTGCCAATTTGGCTTGGAAGAGTACAGTACTAAGTATAATTATACAATAAACACATTTCAAGTGGGGTATTACAAAAAAGTTGGGTAGTATACAGAGGTGCCTTGTGCAAGCGGTGTTGATGCTGTAAAGTCTGTCAGATGGTCCTTATTGGCGGGTAGTTGACGAACACGGTGAGTTGTGGTTGCTGGAAGCTGGAAGAGGTTACTGCTGCTGGACAAGTTGCGGAAGATGATAGCTGGATGCTAGAAGGAAATTGCGAACTAGTGATTAGGCCCGCAGACTATGGCAGACAGAGGTGGAGCCCAACCGATGGGGGGGATGAGTGGCCAGCCTAAGATGGACCGGTGGCAGGCAGGGGAGTGCCTGTAGGAGGGCAACCCTGCGAGGAACCACGGAAGATGGTGCAGGAGTTTATAAAATTGTTGAACACGGTGAAGGTTTCTTTAGTCTCACATAGAAAGTCTGCTGGAGGTGGCCATGGCTGGCCGTTGAGGGTGCAGTGCATCCATAGAGGACCACGCTGGAGGTCAAAGTCCGGGCAGTCAAAGACATAGTGGAAAACATCCCCAATACTAGTGTTGTCACAATGGCAGTAAGGAGATGGAAGTTTTTTGAATCTGTGTAGATATGCCGGAAGGTTCCCATGCCCTGTGAGGCATTGGGAGAGCTCAAAGGTGGGGTGAAGATGATGCAGGAGGATGCGTCTGTGGATGGAGGGTAGGAAGCGGTAGGTAGTGCGGCCAGTAGTGGAGACTTCCCATTCCGATTGCCAGGCCTCATTGCATTTTTTGAGGATGTAGCTGTTGATGTGCGTTATAGGTACACGTCCATAGGTGGGATTTAGCTTCAAACCAGCCGCCTTTTTGGCCAGGGAATCAGCCCGCTCATTTCCTTCGATGTTTTGGTGACCGGGAACCCAACAAAGGGTAACGTTGCTGTAGTTGTTGAGAT
>NW_019384678.1:535310-573699 GCF_000671375.1 Centruroides sculpturatus
ATTTATTTTGTTTGTACAAAATAAAAAAATAATTTTTAACGATACAATAGTCTTTGTTAGGCTTAACATCGACGAAAATTCAACGCGAAGCGACACGCAACTGAGAAAAATTTCGACATCGGATACGTTAAACTATTTTTTCGTTCGTAAATCAGTTATCCGGACAACCCCAGTTCCCAATTGATTCGGAAAATCGACGCTCTACTGTAATAAGTTTTTTAAAAGCTTGTTGTTAGGAGTTTTTCTCATAATTTGTTTTTGTAGGTTGAATATTCTGTTTCACCAACTGAACAAAAATCGGAAGAATTATCATCGTCGTCGTCACCCGATCATCCGGAAGAAAAACATAAGTTATCCAAGAAAATGACTAATTGGGACCACTCCGTTGAAAAAGTATCGTATAAGTAGTTATAGTAATTGAAAATTTAAATGAAAAGTATAATTATCAATAATATGACTAAAATAAATTCTGTTCAAAATCACAGGATAAACTAACTACGAAAAAAGGAGTGAAGCAAGTAACCGAAGTTGACGTAAATGAAAATCGAGAGGAATCCGATGACATGGAAAAAATGTACGAAGTGAATTTGCCTCCAGATCTCGATAAAAGAAGAGAAATGGAGCAAAAGAGGAGTGAATCGCCCGTTCTTGTAGTAGAACATAAAGAAAAGAAACGAAAATTAAAGAAGAGTGGTTCCGAAAGTAGCGAGGTAAAATCTTATTAATTCCATATTGGCCAATTATCTAATGTCAAAAATAAACATTAAAGCTAAACGATTGCTGGATTAGATCGGGCTTTATTACTGTTACTATTAATAATTAAATGCTAAGTAATTTAGCCTAGAGGTTAAATTTAATAAGAGATGGCACCTAACGCCTACCTCTAGGGTAAATTACTTAGCATTTAATTATTAATAGTAACAGTAATAAAGCCCGATGTAATCCCGCAATCGTTTGGGTTTAATATAACTATCGGGCTTACAGATGCTTATACGTATTTATATATAAATATTAAAAATTTCAATATTTACAAGAAATCATAACTAATGTTTTTGACAAAATTGGAAACAATATATTTAAAGGTTTTCTTCGGACGTCTAACACCTAAATAGGTGCCATTTCCTACAGAAAGTCCTCCCGGCGTGGAATTACCTTTATCTTATCGATTTATCCGTCCGTGCCATATTTTGTTAAAATTTATTTTTAAAGTATAGTGTGAGTAGCAGGGGGCCACTGGGTTGAACCCTAATGACCGCTTAATCTGCACGGGTCGGAAAGACCCGCTCTCGGTTGTCGGATGGCAATAGGAGGGCTAAAAATGAGTGGGGAGGAGTCGGAAGTCGTAATCAGGTGTCCAAAAGACTACACGGGTTTAAATTAACGAACACATTTAATAAACAACTATGAAAATTTACACAAAGATATTAAATACAACATACGCGAATCAAGATATAAACAGGTATTCTAAAATCTATTCTAACCTAATGCAAAAATCCGAGAGAGAGCTCACGTTAGAGAGAGATAAATTATAATGGCAAGGGTTTACCTTGAAGGCAACGTTCTCCAGTTATAGGGCGTTGATAAAACACTCTGTGATTATTGTCTTCTAATCCGAGGTGTCCTTTGAAGGCTATGTGGAGCGATGTCCTGTTACGGTGTATGCTCCGTCGCTCCCAATATGTAGAGTTCTTCCTTGACGAAGTTCTTCGGAGGTTTGCAGAGGGGTTTCTTCGGCTTAAGCGCCCTGGCTCAGCCCCGAGTAGAAAATCCGACCTCTTTATATACCCGATCAGCGTGGGAAAAATCTGAGAATTGTTGATGTCTTTTGATAGTTCTCCCTGATTTATGACAGTCTCCCGCGCCGTAGAGAAATTCATACCTTATTTGGTCAATTTTTTCGTCCGGTCGCTCGGACGTATGGGGGTCACGTGACATCGTGGTCCCTCGTCGATGACCTTCGGACGACGAAAGTCACCCTTACCAACTACGCAGTTAGTGTGAAAATAAAAAACATCGTTCGTATTCTCACAATAGTTATAAATTTTATCGTATGTATCAGGTGTGGCCAAACTTTTATCCCTTAGGAGCTACTTTTTTGGTAAAATATAGTCTGCGGGCGACTATGAATATTGGCAAACAATTTTAGGATTTTTATATGCATTATTCATTGGGATAAATACAAACAGTATGGGTACGTTGCACAGACAGTGTATTATTGTAAGAATAAATTATCGAATTAAGATTTTTAAACGTTAAATGAAAGCAAATTGTTCAACTTTAGATTTGCGGGCTACTTTCAAAACCTTTGCGGTCTACGCGTTGGTATATATTATTCCGACAGTAATTGCATTATAAGGAATCATTCTATATTAGTCGAATTTTTACTACAGCAAACGTCTCACTACGCGAAATCGCGTTAAGTACCGTATTCCGGGTTTATAAACACCACATAACAATTGGACGCGGGATCGACGGTATTTCTAAGTTTACTCTATATTCAATTTTATAAAATAGTCTTAGGTTTTTTTCTCTTATCTAATTTCGAATGTATATAAATAAGTTTTTGTCGTCAGGTGGTGCAGTCGGACCTGGAGAGTCCCAAAAAGAAAAAGAAAAAACATAAGAAGCATAAAAAACACAAGAAGCACAAGAAACACAAGAAAGTTAAGAAGGAAGAAGAGGTAAATTATTCCATCGGTCGATCACTATACAACAGAATGCGTTAGAAAGGCAGACAGGCGTTAAAATGTAGCGAAGGAAAATAACGGCATTTATTAACCAAATTTTATATTAGAATTATTGTCCGTAGACGAGTAAGCCATCGGCCTTACCCGGTTTTGCCGTCCGTCCCTTAAATAAAGTTAAAAACATCCAGATTATTTTTATCAATATTACGATTATAATAGTAATATATAGAGCGACCGGTGCAGGAAATTATTAAGGAAAGTTTTAAAGAATTAGACTAAAAGATAATTTGACCGGGCACGAGGAGATAAAATTAATAAAATGGAAGGCGCGGCTTAGAAGGCCTTCCATTTTAGGAAAGAATAAGAACAAACGGTCTTTTTATTAAGACTTTCCTTTTGCCTTTATCGTCCTTTTTATCACTCCTTAATAAAAGCGGTGCGAACGAAGGAAATTGGTTCATTTCGGACGTATTCCGTCCAACTCTCGGTGGCGACGACGTAGACACCGGAGGTAGCTTCGGAAATGCACGCGCGGGTAGAAACCGATAACGGAACGGAAAATAGGCCAGAAATTGGTAGGGACAAAACGCGGAGAATAGGAGAATGGGCGGTAAAGACTGTTTTATTTGCAGGCATCGGAAACGGACGAGGAGAACATGGAGGAACTGGAGAGAAAGCTGCGCGAGCGCGCCTTGCAGTCGATGATGACCAAGGTTCAAGTTGCTCAAGAAGCGGGAACGTCGGAAGACAAAAACTAACGGAACTTTGTCGTTCCCCACTCGACCGTATTCGTAAGTTACCCGCGGAAAGAAGAGTGGGCCGGCCACCGACGCCCAAAGAGCAACCGGAACGTTTCCCTGCCGATTTTTTAATGCCATTAAAATAAAGTTTGTTTGAGAAAAGAGAGAACGGATCCACCCCGTACCCCACGCGTTTCGTTCGCCGCCGGGTCGTCCGGCCTCCCGCTTTTCCTCCCTCCGCCCCGTCATCTTTCTAGGTTTTTATCCGGTTCCGGGTCTTAGAGAGGCGCGGAGTGGCGGCCACCCGGGTGGGGATTTCGGTAGGTCCGGGAGGGAAGAATTTCACGCCGACGGAAAATTCCTTAAATCCGCAAATATCAATAAATATATATATATAATTGTACGGGCGTCGTCATCTAGTGCCTTATATCGCCCGGACGGCATTGGGCTTTTAGTACGGAAATTCGTCTCCGGCGGTACGTGTGGTGATTTACGATTGCAGTGTGTATATAAACATTGTCTACTCGTCGTCTCATGTAACGACATCGGCAAATAGTTATCGTCAATAAAATCCTGTCTCCATTTCGTCTTCTCCCTTCTCGCTCGGGGCGCGGAGCCTCTAAGGCCTAAACGGAAGTGGGTCGGTCCCCGGTACGCCGTCCTCCCGGAACCACGTAAGTTTAAGCGGACCCGCATTCTGGCGTCGCGCGCAGAATCTTTCGTTTAAATTTGAATAAAGTTTAAAGAAAGAAACCTTTTTAAGTTGGCCGATTAAGTATTTGACTTTCTCCAACGGCGAATTACGTAGTTGGTCGAAGACATTTTGTTGACAGAATTAATCCGATACTATCGAATGTCGATGGAAATGATTTTTAGTTTAATCGAGGAACCGAAGCCCGATTTGAAAAGGCGTGTGCGTACATAGCATACTATTCTCTTAATCGTGTTTAAAGTGTAAACAGAATTATATAGAAATTTTACTAACCTCTTTGAAACGCTTTTATAATCTCTCTCCATTTACGTCGAATTATATCTACGTTTAGACATGCATTATTAACACTATAATCTCCGATAATTCCCTTGTTTTGCAATTGGATCTCCTTTCTATTATCAGTCTATTGTCTTTTCTCGACTCCATCGACATCCGTTTTCCTATCAATTTCTGTATTATGGAAGAAGTAAAATGACGCCTTTTTTCGTCCAGTTTGTCGCGGAACCTCGCGTGGAGACGACTCGCGCGGTTCGAAACCCCCGGTATACTCTCGAAATCGGAACTCGCGCATTTTTTCTTAAATAGTAAATTCAATTACGACGAGCTCTGTGAATTTTAGATACAATGTGTCGTAAATTTGTCGAATTTAACTATATGGCGAGAATAAGACGTAACTAACGACACTTTCGCGAATCCGGGCCTTTGACGCGGCATTAAGAAGCGTTACGTCGTTTTTTAGCACGCTCTACTATAATAATGAAGCGCTTATGTTAGAACTTTTGTGTGTTTTCAGACATTACGTATTCGAGGTTATGGTCCGTTTGATCCATTCATTGCGCACGCGCAAAAAGGAATTTGACATTTTTGTTTACGGTCGCTGTAAGCTACAGTAAAAACTAGACGCTTCCTCTGGAATCTAAACCACGTCCCTTAGGCTACGTCCTACGTGGCAGCGACCGCGGGCGGTAAGGTTCTTTGTACGCACTTCCAACTCGCGAGCGACTTCTGTCCAGAGTGGATTTTTAACAAAATCAGAAATTATTAAATTACGTAAAAGATTATTAATTAAAGTACATACAACAAATATACACAATTTGTCATTCTGTTTACATTCATCCTAAAAATCAGCCATTTTCTTCGTTGGAAGCGGCGATCAACCGGCTCGGTAGCTGCTTCCCTCGCTCGTGTTAAACGTCATCCGGTGGTCGCTAAACGCGGTTACTCCGTACACGCGCATTTGCTCGAACCGGTTTGTCCGATCCGCTTGGAAGCGCGGTCGCTGGACGCTGCCACGTAGGACGTAGCCTTACTGTATATTCAGCGAAAAATTTTTCTGAACTTGATTCGAAGAATTTACAAAATTTATTTTAAACAAAGTTAATATTTGATTCGCTTTTGTGGAGCGTGCTATCTGATCGTCTTGACCAATCTTAGAAGTTGAAGCCGACGTTTTCGTGGCGAACCTCTTCGGCTTCAACCTGTCGTTTCCGCACGTTCGGACGTCGACTAAATATTGCCGTATATAAAATCTTTCTTAGGGCACCATTCGTGTATTTCGTCATTTCTTTCGGTTGTAAATAAAACTGCGCGGATTATTTACAAAACTTACGTGTCCAATTCTCTTACGTGATTTTGATTTAAAACGCCGGTTGTTGCTCGTAGTTTTCCGGGTGTTCTTATCTTAAAGCCGATCACTCGCGTACTGAAAATACCGTATCGAGGTTTATAAACGTAAGGTCGGTACACAAAAGTTCCCTATGGAGCCGCAGTTCAAAGATTACGGTATAGATTTCGCGCTAACTACGCGTTGTAAACTGCGCGTTCCTTGGAGTTAGAGCCACAGCACTCCTTTTATAATTTCAAATAAAGTATTTTTTCATTTAGAAGTTGCTCTCGACATAAGTGGGTTTCAAAATAAAAAGCTACTTTATTATACGGACCATTGACGTACGTGAATAAATTTTATTTAGTTTTGAAATTTAAATTAGAGAAGAAATTGGAGATATTTGTTAAAATAAGAATATATTTAGTTTTCTATATTCGCACGAACTGCAAACGGGAGCTCAGATGAAACATTTTTATACGTTAAAATTAGATGATGACAAAACCATTCTCTCTCACTTTACGTAATACGTAAATCTTCAAAAGTGTTTGCGATTTCCTTCTTGGAACTTTCTTATGCATATAAAATGAATTTATTTATTTTTACAGAGAATAAGTACTGTACGTGTCGTTGGTGCCCAATAGTGACACAACTCAAAAATTTCCAATTTCGAGTTTATTGTAGAAATGTGTAGCAAATTCCCCGTATTTTTATGTGGGGGAACACTAATATATATTTCCAAAAAAGATTTGAAAATTTTAAAAATTCAAGATCGTGACAAAGCCTTGTAGGAAACAAGAAACTTTTAAATAGCTGTTCTGTAAGAACTATTTTTTTGAGTTGTGTCACTATTCTTGGGTACCAACGACGTGTAAAAATTAAACAGCAGACAATGTTAAAAGTGAATAGGTTGTGTATAATGATACACTGTCTGTAAACTATGTTTAATTGAACAAAGAAATACAAAGAACAGTGGACCGGCACAAGCCTTCTGTTCTGGTTTGTAACATGGCGGAAATCGGTACAAAAAAGGCGCGGGACGATGTGACGTCCCCTGGCAGTCGACAATAACTACAAAATTCACATTCCTTAACACCCCCTCATTGTTATGTCTCTCGAAATGTCCTATGTTTCAGACATTTTTAGTACTTAAGATATGTAAGGAGTTTCTATACATATACACTATGCAGTCAGTCACATAACATTGAACTAACGAATTTGACAAGCTTGTCTTTTCCCGAAGCTTTCGTAAAAATGAAATACAGTAGAGCGTCGATTTTCCGAAAGTCAATCAACCGAAAGATTTCCAGTCGGCAAATTTAAATTTTCGCCAGTGCTGTGGAGCTTCAATCTTTGGCTATGTCTTGGGCTACTCAAATATTTTACGTTTTTGATACTAAATTAACTTCTGAAATATAATTTTTTATATTTTTCAATATATTTATTTTGTTCGTACAAAATAAAAAAATAATTTTTAACGATACAATAGTCTTTGTTAGGCTTAACATCGACGAAAATTCAACGCGAAGCGACACGCAACTGAGAAAAATTTCGACATCGGATACGTTAAACTATTTTTTCGTTCGTAAATCAGTTATCCGAACAACCCCAGTCCCCAATTGATTCGGAAAATCGACACTCTACTGTATTTTCATTTGTACTGATACGTTCAATTGAAATTTCCTTTTTACACAGGTCTTTAATGTGCTTACACCTCTGAATTCTCAAACGCTTTCATCATAGAAATTGCACTTACGTTGTCAACTTTGAGGATTGCGGTATTACACTTACCAAATTCTGACAAAACAGCTTTCAAGTTCATTAATTCTTGAGCTACTAGCTGGTGCTCTCATCTATGGAGACTGAATATATATACAGTAGACCCCCCTATAACGTGGGTTCTTAAAACGTAAATTCCTATAACGAGGCGAAAAAATTGCGACAGTAAGACGCTAAAAGGGACGCGGTAAAACGTCATCGCAGACGAGCAGCGGAACTACTTTCCGCCGTCCAGCGCCACACTACGGAGAGTTTAGGCAGGTAAGTTGAGTTTACTATCATCTGAACAGTATGTAAATTAGCGAAAGTCTAATATAGCACTGTAATTTTATACATTTCTTATTCAACGGCCATAAAAATTATTTATATTAATGATGTCTCCAAAGTTCAACGAATTTTTCGCAGAAAAATAACAAATTGCAGCCGCCGTTTGGTGTGCGCTGCTCCGCGACAAACACAAGCTTAAGCAATGGCGACGTCGAACGGTGCACACTCGGTAAGTAATCCTACAATTTTTTGTTTATAGCATAGTTTATATGGATTATTCCCAAAAAATTATACGTATTTTGGAAATGTTGAGTCGAATTAGTCTAGAATCGATTAATTTTATGGAAGAAAACCTTTCAAACAGCCGTAGTCCGTAAACTTCACACGTGTTGGGCTGCTATTGGCTCACGTATTTAAGGATTCCTACAACGCGAAATTCGTATAACGAGGAACATATCTCCGCGTTATAGGGGAGTCTACTGTATAACAATTCTGTTTTCTGGAGTACTATGAGATTGGATTCCCAGCATGAAAAGCAATCATTCCGCTCACGCTTCCTGGTTTTCGTATCTCCTCCCCAATCAGCATCATTCGTGCCTACTAGATTGTCTCGTGCAACTTAAGTATCGAATTCTTTTACCTGTCTTCTCACAACTGATCTGTCGGTTTGTCTAGATGTCTACTAACAAGTAAGATACAACACTATACGCAATATCGGTCTGCTTGTAACAGAAATGTACTGTATATTAGACTGTACACTAATCTGCGAAATGGAATTTCTTCGTTCAAACTGGATTCTGTTAAATGAAATTCGTTTCCATGGGTGTAGCAACTTCTCGACACTGTTCCATATTAAATTCTGTTAAGGTGCGGGTAATTATTTTGGACTGACTGATTTTTAATTCCTTTTCATCTCGATTAAACTGCATTCCTCAGAACGAAGAGACTTCTCCCAAATCTCTGACATCGAACTCTTTGTTTAGATCATTCATTAATTTGTCTATCTTTGCATTGTCAACGAAAATAGTTAAGTAGGCACCGTTACCTACATACAAACAGAAGTCGTACTTCGACCTACAAAAACCTAATTTTCCACGACTTCGTTAAACTTGGCAGTCTGGTGCATTTCTCGAGCCGTACAATGCTCTCTTCAATTTCAATGCTTTTTTTCGACATTTAAGCCCTTCTGGTGTATTGATGTATAGTAACATACATCTTTTTCTAGGTGATGTGTCCGTTTAGAAAGGCAGTTGGGACGTCTATCTGACGTAGCTTCTCCGTTTGGTCCTCGCAGTAGTCGTCATCGACGGAAACTGAATCGGTTCAGGCACTGAACAAACACATGGTCGGTTCCTTACCTATTTCGGCAGCCATCTTGGTTCAAAAACAGCGCCCTCTGTTGGATTTGGCGCTTGCCAATAGCTTTCTTCCACTCTGGTGACTCGTATGCTTCCCGGTATGTTTTAGGCCCTTCTGTCAATGATGATAAACTATGCAGTATATATATAATTCAAAATCATTTAAATGGGAAGGTTTTTTAATGTTTCTTCTAACTTTAGAATTATTTTGTCTTCTCTTTCATATTTTTGCTCGCTGTTGTTATTGTTTCCTTCTGTTCTTCCATCGACTTCTCGCTCTTCAATACAGTAGAGCGTCTAATTAACTACAGGTGAACTAAATAAAGAACATTATTTTTGAACTGTAAGACTAAATATCTGCATCCATTATTATCCAGTATAATAAGTCCTGTTAATATATAGACTAGTATACAAAATAAATTATAAACAGTAGAGCGTCGTTTATCCGAATCGATTGGGGTTGTTCGGATAACCAATTATGTACGGAAAAATATATGAATTTATCCCGTGTTGAAGTTTTTCTCCGTTGCGTGTCGCTTCGCGTTGAATTTTCATCGATGTTAAGCCTAACGAAGACTATTGTATCGTTAAAAATCATTTTTTTATTTTGTACAAACAAATTAAATATATTGAAAAATATAAAAACAATAAAAAATTATACTTTAGAAATTAATTTAGTATCGAAAACGTAAAATATTTGAGTAGCAGAAGACATAGCCAAAGATTATAGCGCCACAGCATTGGCGAAAATTTAAATTTGTCGACTGGAATTCCTTCGGATAACCGACGCTCTACTGTACTTTGTATAATTACAGTTGGAGAAACCACCCCCTTTTCTATTTGCTTTGGTCTGGCTATACTGGATTTTTGTTTTCATCTAACAAAATAAAATATTTAAAAAAAACTCTATTAGTAACCCGATACTGTATTTTCTAATTGCACTAAAACTGTTACCTCAGAAAATGCAACACTGAATGACAGTACATGCAGCAAATAGCATTATTTTGTGTTAATTTCCGTCGGATGAATAAACAAGTAAAACGGCAAAACCGTATTTGGGACAAGACTATGTCTCGGAGACAGAATCTCTTTGATGCTCGAAGCAGGTCTCGTTCTCCTATCTTCTTCGATATCGCCGCTTTTGGGCGCGATCGCCGGCCACGATGCATCTTCGATGAAATTAACCTATCTAATTTCTCTCCGTTGTTGCGTGTCGGCCCGGGTCGAATTTTTGTCGATGCGTAACGAAAAGTTACCGTTTTTGAAAAAAAAATCGTGGCTATTGTATCGTCCGAAATTTTTTATTTCGCACAAACAATATACACTTTAAACCGAATGTAACGACGACCCTAATATAACGTCAAATTTTTATCGGTCCTACGATTTTACTATACTGGATAATATTAAAACAACCACTCGTAACGACATAAAACCGTTTTAACGTCATATTTGAAGCGCTCCCAAATTTACAAAATTAGATTACAAATTTTATTTAACTTAGAAGAAACTACGCGTTCGGTCCTAAGGTCGGAGTTCGCTTCTTAGAACGACTGCGGGTGGTACTCTCCCCTACCCGACTTCGGTGGGGCGAGATGGCCGTTTTGCCCGTTTGTAGAAGAGGGTCGCCATTTTGTATTTTATTTTGACTCGATTCTCGGTCCCCCGAGAATCTACGAGTCTGGATTTTTTATGCGCAAATGAATTGGGCATCTAATGCTCTGTGCCAAATATCAACTCTCGACACGTACTCCTTCATACCTCTATGCTGGTAAGAACATCGGGCAGTACGATTTTATAAACAAGAGTCTTGTCAAAAATATTTTTTCATACAAATGAAAGACAAAGTCGCTCCAAAAATTTTAGACGATCGCCATTTTATTCACTTTAGTGTTTCAGAACTTTTAAAGGAACTTTTTTAACAATGGGCAGCTGAGTAGCCTAAAAAGGAAGGTCTGGCTGTCTATGGTAGTTGTGGAACACTAAAGTGAATAAAATGGTAATCGTCTAAAATTTTTGGAGCACGGACACACACCATTTGTATGTTGTGATTGGATAATTTAAATTAGCAAGCAGTGATACTGGTGAGATTTTATTAAACTAATTTTTTCGTTAAGGCGTGAAATATTTTGTACCATAAATGGTACTTGAAATACAGTAGAGCGTCGTTTATCCGAAATCATTCCAGTCGGCAAATTTAAATTTTCGCTAGTGCTGTGGCGCTGCAATCTTGGGCTACTCCAATATTTTTTTGTTGGTGTGTGTGTTTTAGCTGGCAGCACTGGCACTATTGTATGATGTTTTTCTGAGGACTGTGTGGTGTTGAATCGAACGTTTTTGATAGTAGATCAACTTCTAAAGTATATACTGTATATATATATTTTTGGTTTTTATATTTTTCAATATATTTATTTTATTTGTACAAAATAAAATAATTTTTAACGATACAATAGCCACGACTATTATTTAAAAAGCTTTCGTTAGGCTTAACATCGACGAAAATTCAACGCGAAGTTATACGCAACGGAGAAAAATTCCAACGCAAGTTAGATTAATATATTTTTTCGTACATAATCGGTTATCCGATGCCCCAATTGATTCGGATAAACGACGTTCTACTGTATTATAATGTACTAAAAATCTAAGTGTACTTTCAATTTACTGGAAAGGGCAAAAAGGGTAAGGAAATCAACGATTTTAAACTTTTGTCCTCAAATATCAAAATATCAGTTAAGTCATAATCAAATTATTACAGAAAATAGTTTTGAAATTGTACGAGTATAAAGAATATAAATACTTTTATATTATTTTCTACCACTATAATTTAATTCTTAAATTATGAAGTTGAATTTTAGTAATCGTAGTAAAAGAAATAACGGTTAATGTTACGTATGGTTCCAAAATAGCCGCGCTTCCGACTGTTCCAAGGTCTATATAAGAAGATCAGGACACGCGTGATCTACTTCTTGAGCCGCCATTTTGGGGTTTTTTTGAGTCGCGTGTTTTAAGCAAACTCGTACGAGCAGTCAGTTTTATACGACATTAATTAAACTAAAATTGCATAAATCCTGTGATTTCCAGTCAAAAATATAATAATTTCGGATGATTACGCAACCCCAATTTTATGTAATGTTTTCATCAAATAGTTTAAAAGAAACAATCATCCATATAATTCGCTGTCGTGATTGAAATTATTTAAATAGTTACTAAAACTGATGCAATTACGTATACAGTGGGTGATCGATAAGCAACGATTGTAATCTTAACCATCGTTAGACACAAATGTGATATTCACGATGTAAGGGACGACGACGATGAGAATTATTTCTTATTAAAATAAATGATGTGTTACAAACGAGAGCGGGGATTTTTAACTCCGCCCACCCGTACGCACCGAGAGGGCTTTTTTCATTCAACCCACAAGATTCGTCCGTAAAAATTTTTTTCCGCCCTCTTAATCGCTCGGCCGTCTAACGAGACGAGGTAAATGTATTTGTAGTAAAGATATACAGTCGACCCCCTATAACACGGTAGATACGTTCCGGTTTTTATGAATCCATTTTCTACGAGTCCTTAAATACATGAGCCAATCACAGCCCGGCACGTATGCAGTTTACAGACTACGGCTGTTTGTAAGGTTTTCTTCCATAAAAGTAATCGATTCTAGACTAATTCGACTCGACATTTCCAAAATATGTATAATTTTTTGGGAATAATCCGTATAAACTATGCTATAAACAAAAAATTGTAGGATTACTTACCGAGCGTGCACCGTTCGACCACGCCATTACTTAAGCTTCTTTTCGTCGTGGAGCTTGTCATCGAATGACGCTCGCGTGGTTCCCGATAAATTACTTTTTTTCCGAAAAATTCGCTGAACTTCGAAGACATCATGAATATAAATATAATTTTTATGGCCGTTAAATAATAAATGATTTTTAGTAGGTCCGCCGCTCGTTTAAACTCAACGGTTTGCGCAATATCCGCTATTGGTGTAGATTCGACCAATCCTCTCGCGACACGAGTCGACGATGAGGTTTTACCAAATTTTACGAGTTTTTTTAGCGTGTTTGTACGAATACTGTCGCAATTTTTTCGCCGTCATATAGGAATCAGAAGTATACAAGGTCTGTTCAAAAAGTATCGGATTTTTTTTCCGCGTAAACCAATGATGCGCGAGAGGCCTCCTTCGGTGGAGTTGTGGAGGGGACAGTCATGCACAGCCCTGAATTTTTTACGGCCTGCAGGAAGCGTCAGTCGTTGGCAATCGGCCTATGAGTGAGGTCATGTAGTGCGCTCTCGTCGGATTCCACTAAGCTGGAAAATGAATGAACAACGTGAGCAGCGATATTACATCAAATTTTGCCAAAAACCTTGGCGATACCCGAGTGTAAACCATTCGCAAGATTCAGCAGGCTTTCGGGGACGATCCTCGAGGCCAAAAAAAAGCGTGGCAGGTCCGCAGCAATACCAAAGGTCATGTTGACAGTTTTTTCGACTCTCATGGGTTGGTGTGTCGTGAGTACGCACCATAAGGCCAAACTATCGCAAAGGAGTACTACCAGGAGGTCCTTCGTCGTCTTTCCGATGCTGTGCGACGCAAACGACCGGATCTGTGGTCGATCAAAACTTGGCAGCTTCATCGTGATAACGCATACGTCCATTCTGCGCATCTGATTCGGGCTTTCGTCGCCAAACACAATACTCCTGTGGTTCGTCACGCTCCGTACTCTCCCCACATGGCTCCGTGTGACTTTTGGCTATTTCCCAAGCTGAAAATGCCGCTAAAAGGAACCCGAATTTAGTCGAGAGAAGACATCGTGCGGAATGCAACGGACCGGTGATGGCCATTCCAAAAGATGCGTTCCAGCAGTGTTTCCAGCAATGGCAGGAACGCTGGGAGAAGTGTATACATTACCAAGGAGACTACTTTGAAGGGGATTAGGGTTTTGTACATCAAAATCAATAAATTTATTTTTGCCGACCAAAGGTCCGATACTTTTTGAACACACCTCGTATGAACCGGTTTTATAGGAGGATGTACTGTACAGTAGAACCTGCCTAAACGAGAGATTTTTTTGAGCACGAAGAACGTAACCTTAACCTGGATAAAGCGGTAAATTAAAATTCGTAGACGATTTCGAACGAAGGTAGAGTTGTCTTTAAGGAAGCGTAAGGGCAGGAGGCGTTTGTTGGAATTAGTCCGTCGAGATTCGATGTAATCGAATCTCGACGGACTAATTCCGACGGACTACCAGCGCTACCAGTTTGCCTGGTACGGAGTAGGTAGTAACTTTGATAACGGTACCGAATGTTGGAAAACACATGGATGATTATCGAGGTCGAAGCGAACGGATTACATTTCCATTCCCGGAGAAGGCGGAATAATTCGGTCTCTTACCGGATGCCATTAGAATTTCCGACGGTGGAACCAGAAACTAAGGGCAGTTTTGGGGTTCTAATTGGTCCGTTCGCTGTCGCGCGTCCACAAAGTATTCCAATACCTGGCACGAATTGTTCGGACGATTCGGTTCTTGCATCCGAATACTCCGTCTCGAGTCGGAATCACTCGCTTTACGTATGTTAGTAAAATCATTCTATTTAAAAAAAATAAACAACCGCGTGAAACTATCAGACGTACTGTAGTTTAAAGATAAAAAGAAAAAACTCTAAAACAAAAAATATATATTGCGGTAACGTGCGATCCCGGTATATACAGGTTTTACTTTACAAAAATAAGTAATCATTATACGAATCGATTCCTCCGTTTTAATGCGAAAATAACGAGTACGCGGTCACTGGTGATTCGATATTTTCGGGTGCAGACATCATTTTTTCGAGATTAAGAAATTCCTCGAAGGGGGTTAGAAATACCGGTTTTACTTTTCTAATGGAAAAGAACGGGGTCACGCTCTCCTCCGTCGATAAGGTATTTAAATAGAATTACTCGCTGCCGTAGAAAAGCAAAACTGAAATTATTTCGAATCTCCTATTTACGCGGATGATGATTACTTAATGAAAATAATACACGTTTACAAAAGTAACTGTTATTTAATTAAAGACACCGGCATTCTCCTCGTATCTTAAGCTAGAAATTTTCTTTTACGCGTCGATATCGATTTAGCTTTCGACTTTACGATGCAGAAAGAAGCAAACAATAAATACGTAAATGTAAAAAACGTAACAAATAACCGCATAAAAATATACGATATTCGTCCGATAAAACGAAATTTGCCCATTATAACTTTTAAACTATACGTAATGTGGTAGAACTCGGCGCCAACGGTACCACGCGCCGCCGATAAACCGCGGGCACGGTGTACCGATGGCCAGGAATGCGAATTAAGTCGACCCGGAAGACCGAAAACCGCCGTAATTATTTCTAATCATTACTCCGGAGTGGGGCCTAAAGCCAGTCGCGATTCGATTTTGGTACCGATACGTCGGCGAGGCCCACCGGTGGCCAAACATTTTTTCGTTCCCCGAAAACCGGGAGTTCGGCGGTGGATTCGCGCCTGGTTCGGACGGGCCGGCCACGCGGAGTTTTCCGGGTTTTCTCCACGTCCGTAACGTCTAAATAGGAGTCGGTTTCCCTTAAAAAGGCATCCCGGAAGGCATCCCCCGAGGCAGATGGCCCGAGTGTCGCGTTGCCGTAACTTAACAAACAACGTCGGCGAGACCGTCCACCGATGGGAAATGGACGGACTTCTACGCGCAAAAGTTGGGGGAAACGAGTTTGGGCGCATCTCGGCTTCCCGATTCCGTACAACACCGTTACGCTACGCGCGACTAAATATCCATACGTCACAACGCGTCGATCGGTCGGCCGAATGACGTCAACCTACCGGAAATGTCGATCAATTAGCCTAAACTTGGTAAGAGTTTCGAGAGCGGGCAGACATTATAATTATAGACATTTCATCTAAAACTCGATAAAAGGCACTTATAATTTCATTAGCTCTGGCGTATCGACGTTAAAATTATTGCAAAATTTTCGATTAAACTAAATTACGTGACATCGAAGACTTTAATGTCGAGAGAGTTTTAAACATCGAGAAGCAACTTTTATCTGTTTTTCATTTCAATAAAGCATTTTTGTGCATTTACTATAATAATAAAATAATCGAAAACAACAAATTGCAAATTAAGTGTTTTTTTTATTCTTTATTACACGATTTTTAAACTTACAAAAACTTGTATTTAACGTTTTATATTACAACAGAATACGCTAAGTGGAAATGCAAATTAATTAACAATTTAATATAATTTTCACCTAAATATAATTCATAGATTTTAATGCATAATTGTTAAAACATTTTAAATAATAAGTTATTTTTTCTACAAATTCTCTAATTCGTCGGTTGGCTTTTTTAATCAAATCCCGCGGAAACTTAAATATAGACGCTTGGCTTTGTATTTTCCTACGCAGCGCCAACAAAAATAGCTTACTACGAAAACATTACGGTACAAATTGCGACATTACTTTTTCCCGGCACTTACGTCGATAAACAATTTCCACCACCAAACGCGTGGAAATTCTTATTTAAAACATATTCGAAGGAATTTAAATAATTACGGTATTATTGATTGTTAAATAATTTATACAAGAATTCTGTACTTTTAATTTAAAAAATGGTCATACAAATTTGATTAAACATATTTACAGATATATCCGTGATGGAGCTGGATATATGATATTTCTATCTATATATGAAAAGTATTGTTTGTTAAGGCGCAGATTTTGAACCGACATTCGAAAGCGCAAAATGTCTATCGACGGAAAGAACTGTCAATTCTAACTAAAACATTTTTTTAAAAATTCTGATAAGAGTAATCTATGGAGAATATTCTTTATTCAAGATTGTTCAATAACTTTTACATTTAAACTTTATAATTTGTTAAGCAAGAAATTTCTCTTTCGGAGGTATACAAAACTTAGTTAATTTTATTGTTTCGTCTAACTACATTAAATCCGTGCTCAAAGAATATTCTGACTTATCTTAATTATATATTTCGTCCTTTTTACGAATAATATCTGTAACAAAGTATAAACTTTCTGTTATTCGTTATCCGCGCGCGTACATTTAAATTTAAAAGACTAATCGCGATATTAAAATTATATATTTTGTACGATTTGGTTGGGAGGTACGAGTATGAAGTTAAAATTTGTTCAAAAAAATAAATAAATAATCTTAGTAATTTATTAAGCAAAAGTAAACCGTTTTAAAATTATTGAAGAAAACGTGCGAGCTAAACTTTATACTGTATTTTCTGCTTTACTACTACTGTTAATACCGCTTTATACTCACTCGATATTACGACTAAAAAAATAATCTATTTCCGCGTGACTCGGTTCCGACCACCACAAAATATAATCGACCGGCATTTTCTATTTCGGTGGGTGGACGTCATTAAAATTGTTTTTCGCCCCCAAAATATAAATTGTTACAAATCGCCCCCTCGACGTGGAAAAACGCCCGCGTGGCTTAACTACTAACCGACGCGCGGTATCACTAAGTGACGAATAACGAATATTTTCCTAACCCCTTCCGAAGAACCCAGAAGAGGTTAGGAAAATGTTCGTTATTCTTCTTCGAGTTTACTAAATTCGAAAAATAAGCCGCATCTTCCCGAATCATTCGTAAATATAGGCTAAATTCCAACATTAAGATCGAGAGTTGGAATAAAGGCGACTTACGCCATTGCGCTCCCCGTTTCAACTTTATATACGACGGAACACTAAATATCGTGGAGAATTTTTACCAGAGTCTAAAAATATGTTCGATATCCGGCATAAATGCAAAAAAGGCATCTAAAATAGTATAATAGAAGGCGAGTTCTTCGCGGTAAGCCTTAATCCTTTCCCTCTCCCCCGCGGGGGAATTTCGAAAAATCCCTTCTTAGCGTATGTTTTCGTGTCGTACCCTAACTGCGTACAAAATTTCATCTCTAGGTTCGGCGGTTTGCCCTGGGCCATGATGAATCACTCGGTCAGTCAGGACAAGTAATTTTATGTATTTAGATTTCGCATTTATTATTGCAGGTAAGAAATGCTTTACATAACTTAAAAAAAAAATAAAATTTCAGAAACCTTTTTAAAACAATTTTAATTTTACAAATTTGAACAAAATTTGTGAGTAAAATTAAATTTTGTTAAATTGCCACTGTCGTCTGTCCGCTGTCTGTCTTTGCTCAATCTCGAAAACGAAGTTAAATATATGAATGTCGAGACCGGATATGGAATTCTCAGGGGCGGGAGGCTCCGATTAACTATATACAGTACAAACTTCCCTGGCAAGCGGCGAGTCGCATTATTTTTGACTCAAAAATTTCCCCGAAATGTGTTTGCTAGATAACCGGCACTACTCCGTTGTTAAAGAAAAAGTATGACGTACGGGGGCGAGACTACTCATTTGAGATGGAGAGCATATATTTTAAAATTAAAAAATGCAGCCCGGCATCGTGACAACGTGACAATAAATAATTGCCGATTTTAATAAAATAACATAAACGGATTCAAATATTTGCGTGTTTGTCCAGCATATTTTGTACCAAAATATCATTTTACATCTTTTGGAAACGTAAAAAGTGCTAAACCAGGCTTTTTATTTTTATAATTTTTACAAAAAACAGCGGAACAACAACGATTTCTTCAGTGGCGTACCGTAGTGGGGGCGGCACTTTTTATGGGGCAGCAAAATTTCACAATAAATAATAATAATATCTTGTAAAAATTTGAAACATCCTAATCTATACTTGGCAGTACGATATCGTCCGGACAGACCGGGAATCGGCTGGCCGTCCGAGTGAACTAGTAATTTTTTCATCCGAGGAAATCGAACCTGTTCATTTTTTTTTTCTGTTTTGCTTGTACGATTCATTCGCGTTCATATACGCCACTAAGTTAATATCCGATAGAACTATCGTAAACAGGTCGCTGCACTACCACCGAATTTTTCATCGCTCGTTCTGTGACAAAACTGAATTTTGGTCTTTTAAATTGAAATACCTAAATAAGAGGGGGCGAAATTTTCCTCCGCCCCGGGCGGCTGACACCCACGGTACGCCACTGGATTTCTTCCCTTCGTCCTATCGAACGTAAACTCGGCGCCCTTTGGAAGCCGCAGGAAAGCCGAGTGGCGCATCCCTATCATAATCCGTTCTCGGACTAAGTTGGCTTACGCGGTAATAATTGGGCGCAATATTGGAAATTTCTCTTTTATCGACAAGAAAAAAACTAGCGACGAGTTGCTTAACTTTTCCGGCTGATACAAGATTTTATTTAAAAATAACTTTTAAATTATTAATCGTATTAAGTAAGTAAAATCCGTTAGGAGAGTTCGTTATAAAAACGCTATATTTTTAATAATTACAAGATGGCAAGACTTAATTTATAGGGTAGGGAAGCGTTTTCATTATAAAAAAAAAAACCGTAAATGAGTACAATGGAGTGTGATTGGACTGGAAGACCCGCGGCCGCCTTCTCGACGTTAACCACCAAAATTTATTAGCTACCGTGCCGAATTTCGTTTCTTAATCTTTACCCACAACCCGAGATATTAAACGAAGTAGACGCCTTCACGCGCGAGTCCACGGAATTTTTGGGGGAGTCTGGAAACGCGGGGGTTGGCAAAACACTGGGATTGTGAAATTCGACACCGAACCACGAAAATTCTTCTCGGTTTAGCATTTAATTTGCCATCGAGTGAAAATTAAGTTTTAATCTGACCGAGACAAACTGACAAAGTCGACAAAAAGTGTATAAAAATGTAAGGATGAGAGGTAGGAAACGATGGCATTATATAATAAATGGAAATATACCCGAAATATAGTCGAGTTTTTAATTTTAAACTTTAATGTAAGTAGGTGACGTCCGCCGAGTGCAAACTTAACTATAACCGGTAAAATTTTCGTAAAGCCGACCCCTCTGCGGATACGACGCGCCATCTCCCGTATCTCCCTCGCCCTCTCCACCTCTAACTCCCAAAATTTAATAGCACCGATGCTCCTTATATACGAGTTATGGCGCCAGATTTTCTTTCTTAATCAATATAGACTTTTTTTGTAACAAAACCCGGTAACGGATGGCCCCGCAGTCGATTTAACGCACGGTAAACCTGAATTTTAATAAAATGGAAACCTGTCTAAGCGGGAAGAATTCTCGACGTTAGTGTGTGTGTGGGGGGGGGCACGATTTCGTTGGCTCCGTTTGAAGCTTAATAACATCGGTGCTTTTTCGTCGAAAATTTCTGAAATTTTTCGGGAAGGTTTGTTTATTAGGAGGACGGATGATATTAGCGGTTAAAGTTGGAGGGAATGGGGAGATAGAGGGATGGCGCGTCGTATCCGGAGTAAGGTCGGACTTAATGACGATTTTACCGGTTATTAGCATTTACGACTTTTTATAAAACCAGCCTCTACCTTTTTTGTCATTTTATAATAATTAAAAAATATAAAAAGTTTTTAAAATAAGGTATCGCTAGATGGCGCCACCGACATTTTAACGCGACCGAGAAAGTTAAGCTACCGGTTATATCGAGCGGAAGACCGCGGCACTTAATTAGCCGAGCTTACCACCCGACCTAACTTTAATTCATTTCTTTACCGGTTTCGTTAAGTTCGACGGATTAATTGGAATCGGGTGTGGGAGTATCGGCCCGTCTTCCGTCAAAACGGATAATCGTCGGACTCCGATCGATAAGTCCGTTAGAAGTCGACGCCCGCGGCCACTTCAGACGGAGGAGCGTCTCATTTCCATCGAACGGGGCGGAATTTACCATTATCTTCAATTCGTACGTCATCTTTAGTCCGCGCTCGGGGCTTTTCCACCTGACAAAATAACCCGGGTTTAGATTTTTCCGTGGCCAGATCGCGCCCTTCGCCTTATTACGTTTATTTTTATTACGTATTTCCGGAATCCGATGGTTCCCGGGCGTCTGCCCGGTCCGAAAACAAAAAACCGGGTATAAAAAACTGGAAACTCCGGGGAAGAGGAGAAGGAGTCGGACCCCCTCTCCGGGTGGGGGGAAGAAGAGGAATTACATCCGATGCGGTCCGGCCAAACTTTTCCTCTTCGGACGACGTTCTTGCGGGGTTTCCCCGGCCCCGGGCGGCGGGCGACCGAGTCTTCCCGGAATCCGCCGGCCCGAGAAGGTGGGGACGGAGGGAGAGAGGCGATAAATAACGCCGAAGCGACGATGGACGCCCGATGGCAGTCGTGGCCGAGTGGTTAAGGCGTTGGACTCGAAATCCAATGGGGTATCCCCGCACAGGTTCGAATCCTGTCGGCTGCGGTATTTTTTTTTCTCTTTCTTTTTTTTCGGTCTCCTTCCCCGCCGCCCGCCCGTGGGAAATATTTCGCCTCGACCCCTTCCGCCCTTTTTTCTTTCCTCTTAAAAGGCGGCGTGGCCCGATCGGCCCGTAGATGGCGCCACCGACGGCGGAGAATCCGCGGGTGGCCCGAGGGAGGAAATCGCGCCGGACGGGGAACGAAGATTTTATCGATTCTTCGACCGGAAGACGAACGAGGCGGGGTTAAAGTCGAGCGGAAGCGACGCCATCGTTTCCTCCGGGGTGGCACCGGCGGAGAAAAGCGTGGATGGCGCGCGAGGCGTTTTAATTTTGTAAATATAAAAAACCATTCAGAACTATTTAAAATTTTACACATTTTTCTGCTCGGAAATAAATATAGAAAAAGGCCTTTTAAAAATTACGTAGAAGGCCGTTAGATATATATTTATAGCTAAGATCGACGGGGATGGCGGGTCAGAAAGGTTGGGAATTCCCGTGTTTGGTATATCGTGTACGGTGTACGTAATTATTCTATAAAAAATTGGTTTAGCCTAGTAAGAAATTGCGTTACTTAAAACGGGCAAGAAATAAGAAGGGGCGCCAAAACAAAAAAATATTTATCGAAAGTTTGATCGGATGCGATTCCCCCGGTCGAAAGAAAAAAATGATAACGAACAACCTTGGTCGTAAGTCGACTCGTACCCAATCGTAAATGGCCGGGGCGGAATTTACTTAAATGGCCCGGAAAGTAAGCTGTTCCGGGAAATTGCAATTTCTTAGGAATTTTCAATATTTATCCGCGTATGTCTGGCTTCTGTCGGTCGACTTCTCTTTTCGCCAGCTTTTTCCAGTTGTTCGCAAATATAATAGATCTTTCGTTAGTTGCCCGCGGCCTTTTCCCGTCTCTTCGCTTGGTCCGTTTACGAAGCGTCGGCAAATTTCCATCGATCGCGGGTGGAATGCGAATGGCACAGACGGGGTACTCGGCCGTTGGGAATCGCTGTACTTCGTGCCCGAATCTCTCTCCCCTCGTCTTAAAATATGCCGTTTTTCTCGGACGGGCTCTCCCCCCGAATTACGTCCGGCCACGAAACGAGTAGGCCCGGCGACGTTAGCAAAATATTCTTTACCCATTGAAAAATTTGCTGGCCCGGGCTACCGTATCCGGCTTTCCCCTGGCCAGGCGGAGCCCCGCCACCCCCGCAAAAAGCCGTGGTGGTGGCAAACATTTTGCGGGGTGGCCCGACCGGCGGAATACGCGGACGGCGGTGTTAACCGATATTTTGTATGCCGAAGGTCACCCGTTTGATTACGCGCTTTTAAGATTTACCGCTTCTTCTAGGCAAAAAATTCTTTTACCGGCGGACGAGGAGCTTAAAATTCGACGGAATCCAGCTTAATTCTTCTATTAACTTTCGGTGGGAAATTTTTCCCGACTTTAAAATGCGGTAGAAAATTAACCGATTAGTTAAGGTGGAAATGGCCGGATCCCCGTCTACTTGGCCCCGGACGTAATAACGGGGTTCGATCGTCGACCGATCCGTTAAAATAGGTTGGCGTTATCCCGGGCATAGAACCGGGAGTGGAAAAGTTGACCTAAACGCCAGGCCGGACAAGGAGGTCGCCACGGGCCACCGGTAATTTTTTTCCCACCGTCCGTCGCCACCCGCGCGCAAAAAGCTCCGTATTTTGTACCGCCGGCGGGCCATTATACTTTCGAGGTGCAACGGCACTGCGGATAAAAATAAGTAGCCGTTTAATTAAGGGACGATCCGTCCTTAGCCCCGACGGCCGGATGACTCGACCCGATTTACCTTTCCTTTTATACTTAACTCCGGCCAAACTGAGCGTAGCCCTATTAACTCGCGCTTAAATCCGTTAATTCTCTTCGAAATTAGCGCGTCTTCTCCCGCCAATTTCTACGAAACGCGACTCGTTACGGGAGGATCCCGGCTTTTCTGCCCCGGTGGGGTGGATCTCGGGGGCCGTCGACGGGTCGATCCCCTTAGGCCGCCTAGTAGAGCGCGAAGAAGGGGGAGCCGGTCCGAGACGTCCCCGGCCGACGGAGAAACGGGGTCGGCGCTTCTTCACGCTCTCCTAGTTTCGCCTCCCTTATAAGAAAGGCCCGCCGCTCCGTGGCCCGTCTTCCCGCCTCGACCGACATGCACGTTCTCGTCCGGGTAAGGCTTTCTTCTTTCTTTTTTCTCTGCCGCCTCTTAAATCGCTCCTTTCGCCCTTTTCAGGCCCTCGTCTTCTTCTGTCTGGCGGCCGCCGTTCTGACCCGACCGGAAGCGGTCGACCGTCGACCTTCGGAGGTTCTTCCGTTTTTTCCTCCGCCCGGAGAGGCGGCCATCCGCGTCAAGAGGAGCGGAGGCGGAGTGCTGGGGCCCGTCTACACTTACGTCAAGACCGACCACCACGGCCACTTCAAGTGGGGGGTCAAGCACGTGGTGGGAAAGAAGTATGCCGGACACCGGGGCGGCCACGGGCGCCGCTGATCGGCGGCCTTGGAAATTCGTTTATCAATAAAACCTACGAAAATAGTCTCCGTCTCTTAATGACGCGCGCCTGGCCGCGAAACCGGTAACGCGCCGTCGACCTCGGTTTCTCTACGGAAAATGGGTGGCGCACCCGAGTCGCGCCGCCCGGCCGCGGCCGACGTTACGTAAGTCGGCGAGAGAAGAGAAAGGGAAGAGTCGGAAGCGGAGTTTCTAAGTTCTTTATTGGACGGAAAAGGAGGCGAGGAAAGAGAAAAAACCAAATTCACACGTAGGATCTTCGTCTGTGGTCAATAAATAGACAATACTATTTACAGAGGAAAGGAGAGGGAGAAAGAGGGTGACGGACCGGAGGGGCGCGGAGATCAGTAGTAGGCTTTGGCCGGTCCGTATCCAGCGTGTATGGAATTGTGCACTGCGGGAGCCTGGTAGTAGGAGGCGTAACTGGGGCCCAAGTGTCCGGCCTGGGCGGAGTGGGCGGAGTGGGTGACGGCTCCGTAGTTTCCGTAGGGATCGTGCGACGCCTGCCGAGAGTACAGGGTCTGGTCGGATCCGGCCAGTCCCAGGTGAGCGTTGTATCCGCCGTCGTTCCTGTAGCCCTGCTGCAGGGTCTGGCCGAATCCGTGGGCGTCGTAGGCACCTTGGGCGGAATGTCCGACGGCGCTGACGGCGCCGTAGCCCGGACCCTGGAAGCCGTTGGCGTTTTGGACCGAGGCGTGTCCGAAGGTGCCGTATCCGGCCAGGGAGGCGTGGGAGTTGTCGGCGGCGTGGGTCCCGAAGGCCACCCCTCCGGGCAGGGCCTGGGCCTGGGCCGCCCGGACGGAGTGGGCGGCCGAGTTACCGAAGGGAGAGATGGCCGCCCTGGAAGCGGTATCGGCCACCGCCGAGTGGCCGGGGGCTATCTGGGCGTTGTGCGTGTTCTGGGCGAAAGAGGCCTGTCCCAAGAGAGGATTGAGCTGTCCGGCGGCGGCGTTGGTGTGGACGGCGGCCCGTCCCAGGTAGGGATTGATGTGGAAGGAGTGTTCCTTGTGTTTCAGCGCCGTCGCCCCGGAGAAGGGGTCGGTGTGGGCGGCCCGAGCCTGGTGGGTGATGGTGTGTCCTCCCAGGCCGTCCTTGGCCACCGCCGTCTGCTGCTGGACGTTGGAGGTGGGGGAGGCCCCGTTGGTCACGCTGTAGGAGAATCCGTTCTTCTGCTGGTCGAAGTTGACTTTGACCGATCCGTCGGGACCCACTCTCTGGCTGTAGGAAGGGGCCAGGACGCCCAATCCGATGGAGAAGCTGTCGTCTCCGGCCCTGGCGGCGGCCAGGAAGCTCAACAGTATCTAAAAAAGACGAGAATCCTTGGAGCCAACGGCGTAAACAAAGAAAAAGCCAGGTCGAAGGACGGTACTTACCAGGAATCGCATGGTCGAGAGAGCGGAGACGGAGGTTCGGAAACGATATTTCCAAAATGTGGCGGAGGGGGTCTAAACGCTCTTATATACGACGACCACCCGTCCGGGTGGGGCGGCCACTCGACCTTGCGGTCTAATCCCGTACGGTCCCGCAGATCTTGACCCAGTTCTGGCTTTGGAAAAGCGAGTTATCTACCTTCCCCCGCCGGACATTACCCACTCCGGTTCCGTATGGTTATTCTCGAGGTCGAACCTCCATATTCGACGCCGACCTCCCCGTCCGCGGACGGGCAAACTTCCGTTTCTTCCTCTCGGACGTCGGATGCCCTCCAAATACGGAAATTGGTTTTGTGTTCGGAGAAGTTTGCGGCTTCGACCGGGGGCAAGAAAACGGCGCGCGGAAATTGCGTGGTCACGCCGACGGCCGCGACGCTTCTCACGCTCGAAATAATTCGTCGGGCGGCATCGAAGCCGGTCGAGGTCGACTCGTTTTAACGCCGTTTCCGGTAGTTACGTTCGAACGCCGTTTCGGAGAAAAATAGAGGGAAGGCCTTTTCTCCGTCGGGTTATAAATACACGAGTGGCGGGCCGAGAGGGGCCCGAAGGGAAGATCCGCCGGGCCAAAGCCACGGAGAGTTTTTAATGAAAAGACAAGGAATGCCAAAGGGAATTTAAGGAAGACGTCGGGAAGCGTCCAACGTCCTTTACTTTTTAGGGAAAAAACTGGGAGTGGACCGGAGCGCCAAACGTGTTTGTTTAGAAAGGAAAGGAAAGTCGCCTTCGTCCTCGAAAATCCCGACGGCCTCCGGACGAACAATACCGTGGCGAGAATCGAGTATTATTTCCGGTATTGTTTTAAAGGCGTCCCCCGACGGCGGTTGGGCGTCCGCTTATCCCGCGTTAATTACTTTCCCGGCGTCGGACCCATATTTTCCACTTTCCCCTTTAATAAAAATTCGAGCGGAGTCTTCCACCCCGACGTTAAGATTGGGCCAGGCGGAGGGAAAGGATATCCGGACGGACCCCGGGATATTCGGCCACCCCCCGGCTGGGGGGCCGTCCGTAAGTCGCCTCCGCATCTTTCCGGAAATTTTTACTCTCCCGGTCCCGGTACGGAGGCGGGAGAAAACTCAAACCCTTTTATAACCTTTACGTCTTTACCGACGACGGATACCGCGAATACAGCGGAAGAGACGAAAAGTTCCGAATACGTATAATAAAATGCGTAAACTGTATAAAATGTAACGAAATAAAACGGAGGCCCGGGTCATCCCGCGCGCTTCCGTTACGGGGGAAAGGGCGGAGAAAACGAGTGACGACGGGACTAAAATCGGGCGGATAATTCCGGGACCGAAGCGCCTCCGCCGCCGCCATTGGCCGAAACGCTCCTCCGTTCAGCGCCGGAGCCGGAAGGAGGGAGAGAGTGGCCGAATAAAGAGGCGCGGATTTTTTCGGGAGAAATCTTGGTTCTTCCTTCTTTTAAGACAAAACTGGTTTAAGTAACTTACCGACTTTGCGCCGGAAGACCCGGCGGGTGACGACGGCGGATAGGGGATGCCATTTATATTTGTAGGGAAACCCCGTTTAAGAGCCGAGCGCTTTATTTTCCACGGCCCAAAGCCACCGATTTATTTCGAGACCGCCAATCGACCCGGGCAAGTTTTTAATTTTACTTTCCGCCCCGCGGTCCGGACGATTTATTAGGGATTCCGGTCTCTTCTTTCGCCGACGAAATTCGTCTCTGGTACGCGGCGGCGATTCCGGTCGTCGGTAGCCATCGCCTCTCCGTCACCATTCTATGGGGTTGGGGTTATTCGCGCGCGTAGCGCGTCATAGAGTTTTAACCACGGATCGGGTGCGGCGGATTTACGTAGGATACCGATGTAATTAGATGGTCGGAGTTGTGGTGGTGTAGCCGGAGTTTGCTGCGGAGTTTGCTCGGTTATCGCTTAGCGGTCGGATCGTTTCCGGTTCCCCGAATAGCTCTTCCGGGAAGAATTTTATCAAAATCCCTTTTTTGGCGCGGCTTCCTAGGGCCTATAATTCGGCGTGGCCAGTCGACGCTTCCAGGTCCGACTTAATACGTTCTTATCTATCGAGTATACGCATCCCGTTACGCGCTCTTCCGGGGGAGTTCTCCGGCTGGCCCCCGATATCTAGTCCGTCTGGTACGTAGCGCAGTCCCGTCCGTCGTCTTCCCTTCGGATATCTAAGTGCGCCTTTTAACGCGGTGGGGCGAATAATTCTCCAGTCTTTGATATATTTGGAGAGTAGGGTTAGCGCGCGCGCTATATCGGATGTGGCGCCCGTTGCCGGGAACGTCGACCAGCCTAGCGTTTGTTGGTATAACTTCTCGTCGCGCGGTTTCGAGTGGATTTCTCTAGTTTAACGTCGGGGTGGAGCGGAGTTCTTCTCGGCATCGCGTGCTTCTCTAATACGCGCTTAACGTATTTTTGTTGTTCGATTACTACGTTTCCTTTTCCTTTTATTAATTCCGCGCCTAAAATACTCTCGGTGTTTGCACTTTCTTCGACCTCGAATTTTCTTGGCAGTTTTTCTAGTAGTTCCTCTAAGACCTTCCCGTCGGTAGCCGGCGTCTGGCCAGTCTAAAAGTTTGACGAGTAGAAATTCGGCTTAAACTTCTTCATTTTTTTCAGTTTGGGGTTGAAATTATGACGTATTTTATTAAAATAATGATTATTTAAGCATTTGAGAATAATATTGTAAAGAAACGGGCGATTTTGATTTAGAAATTATCTAATTATTCAATTTTTTGCCAGTGATGTCTAGTACCTATAGAATTTACATATACAGTAGAGCGTCGTTTATCCGAATCAATTGGGGACTGGGGTGGTTCGGATAACTTGTTTTTCGGATAACCAATTATGTACGGAAAAATATATTAATTTATCCCGTGTTGAAATTTTTCTCCGTTGCGTGTCGCTTCGCGTTGAATTTTCGTCGATGTTAAGCCTAACGAAGACTATTGTATCGTTAAAAATTATTTTTTTATTTTGTACGAACAAAATAAATATATTGAAAAATATAAAAACAATAAAAATTATACTTTAGAAGTTAATTTAGTATCGAAAACGTAAAATATTTGAGTAGCCCAAGACATAGCCAAAGATTAGAGCGCCACAGCACTGGCGAAAATTTAAATTTATCGACTGGAATTCCTTCGGATAAACGACGCTCTACTGTATTTGTCTTCGTAATAGCTTATCGTAATTCTGTAACAGTAGGTTTGTTCTTTCGCGGCATCGGCGTAATACGTTTGTAAATTTTCCAAAAATAATTTCCCCAGCCGCTTTGGGATTTACGTAAGCCATTGCTTCCCCGGACAAAGGTATGCGGTGAGAAATATCGTACGGGAGGAGAAGCCACGCTAATTAAAGTCGAAAGTAATTATTTAGCGTTATTAAACATCCTATAAATACTTTAAAATAGTTTCATTTGTTTATTTACCTTCGCCGGTAACATTCCCGCTCGTTAAACGTTTCGGCCATTTTTCGACAATATCCCGCGACGTGTTTTACTCGGAGTTCAAACGTCAAACGCGTACTTCCGCTTGCCGCACGAGTTTAACGTTCGAACTCTCTAGTTATAGTCTAGTTCTTTCCTAGGATAACCTTCCTAGTACCCGGTTTATAGATGTACGGTACACACTTGTCAGATTGGATGTGTTAAGTGTTTGTTATCAGATCCCACCGCTCTGCTTTAATCCGTATACGGCTTGATTCGATTTGCGTACTTGCTTTTGGGTTGTTCCATATACGGGTATACCTCGACTTACGTCTTCCCGATTATACGTCGTTTGTCAAAAAAGTATATGGAAAAATAAAAATCGAGTTTAAGTCATTTTATTCGACTTTACGTCCGTCCGCCACAAATATTGAAGTCGTAGTATCGCTAGAAAAGTGTTTAAAGCATATAAATCGTATTAAAATATATACATTTACAAGTATGTACTGTATTTACAGTACACGCATTCGTAAATTTAGATTACTTTTTCTGTACTATATTAAAAACTAAAATTTATTTGTTTGTAAGCTTAAAAAAGATCCTTATTAACCATATACAGTAGATCCCCCTATAAGACGGTAGATACGTTCCGTTCTTTATGAATCAATTTTGTAGGAATCATAGTTTACGGACTACGGCTGTTTGAAAGGTTTTCTTTCATAAAATTAATCGATTCTAGACTAATTCGATTCAACATTTCCAAAATACGTATATTTTTTTAAAAATAATCCGTATAAACTACGCTATAAACAAAAAATTGTAGGATTACTTACCGAGTGTGTACCCTTTGACTACGCTCGTTGCTAAAGCTTGGTTTCGTCGCGGAACAGCGCATCAAATTGCTGCCGCGATTTCTGATATTATTTTTCTGCGAAAACTTCGTTGACCTTTGGAGACATCATTAATATAAATAATTTTTATGGCCGTTAAATAAGAAATGTTTCTTTCACAAGAAATGTATAAAATTACAGTACTAAACAGACGATAGGTCGCCTACCTCGCCGTAGCGTGACGNTGTCAGCTTATAATAATTAAAAAATATAAAAAGTTTTTAAAATAAGGTATCGCTAGATGGCGCCACCGACATTTTAACGCGACCGAGAAAGTTAAGCTACCGGTTATATCGAGCGGAAGACCGCGGCACTTAATTAGCCGAGCTTACCACCCGACCTAACTTTAATTCATTTCTTTACCGGTTTCGTTAAGTTCGACGGATTAATTGGAATCGGGTGTGGGAGTATCGGCCCGTCTTCCGTCAAAACGGATAATCGTCGGACTCCGATCGATAAGTCCGTTAGAAGTCAACGCCCGCGGCCACTTCAGACGGAGGAGCGTCTCATTTCCATCGAACGGGGCGGAATTTACCATTATCTTCAATTCGTACGTCATCTTTAGTCCGCGCTCGGGGCTTTTCCACCTGACAAAATAACCCGGGTTTAGATTTTTCCGTGGCCAGATCGCGCCCTTCGCCTTATTACGTTTATTTTTATTACGTATTTCCGGAATCCGATGGTTCCCGGGCGTCTGCCCGGTCCGAAAACAAAAAACCGGGTATAAAAAACTGGAAACTCCGGGGAAGAGGAGAAGGAGTCGGACCCCCTCTCCGGGTGGGGGGAAGAAGAGGAATTACTTCCGATGCGGTCCGGCCAAACTTTTCCTCTTCGGACGACGTTCTTGCGGGGTTTCCCCGGCCCCGGGCGGCGGGCGACCGAGTCTTCCCGGAATCCGCCGGCCCGAGAAGGTGGGGACGGAGGGAGAGAGGCGATAAATAACGCCGAAGCGACGATGGACGCCCGATGGCAGTCGTGGCCGAGTGGTTAAGGCGTTGGACTCGAAATCCAATGGGGTATCCCCGCACAGGTTCGAATCCTGTCGGCTGCGGTATTTTTTTTTCTCTTTCTTTTTTTTCGGTCTCCTTCCCCGCCGCCCGCCCGTGGGAAATATTTCGCCTCGACCCCTTCCGCCCTTTTTTCTTTCCTCTTAAAAGGCGGCGTGGCCCGATCGGCCCGTAGATGGCGCCACCGACGGCGGAGAATCCGCGGGTGGCCCGAGGGAGGAAATCGCGCCGGACGGGGAACGAAGATTTTATCGATTCTTCGACCGGAAGACGAACGAGGCGGGGTTAAAGTCGAGCGGAAGCGACGCCATCGTTTCCTCCGGGGTGGCACCGGCGGAGAAAAGCGTGGATGGCGCGCGAGGCGTTTTAATTTTGTAAATATAAAAAACCATTCAGAACTATTTAAAATTTTACACATTTTTCTGCTCGGAAATAAATATAGAAAAAGGCCTTTTAAAAATTACGTAGAAGGCCGTTAGATATATATTTATAGCTAAGATCGACGGGGATGGCGGGTCAGAAAGGTTGGGAATTCCCGTGTTTGGTATATCGTGTACGGTGTACGTAATTATTCTATAAAAAATTGGTTTAGCCTAGTAAGAAATTGCGTTACTTAAAACGGGCAAGAAATAAGAAGGGGCGCCAAAACAAAAAAATATTTATCGAAAGTTTGATCGGATGCGATTCCCCCGGTCGAAAGAAAAAAATGATAACGAACAACCTTGGTCGTAAGTCGACTCGTACCCAATCGTAAATGGCCGGGGCGGAATTTACTTAAATGGCCCGGAAAGTAAGCTGTTCCGGGAAATTGCAATTTCTTAGGAATTTTCAATATTTATCCGCGTATGTCTGGCTTCTGTCGGTCGACTTCTCTTTTCGCCAGCTTTTTCCAGTTGTTCGCAAATATAATAGATCTTTCGTTAGTTGCCCGCGGCCTTTTCCCGTCTCTTCGCTTGGTCCGTTTACGAAGCGTCGGCAAATTTCCATCGATCGCGGGTGGAATGCGAATGGCACAGACGGGGTACTCGGCCGTTGGGAATCGCTGTACTTCGTGCCCGAATCTCTCTCCCCTCGTCTTAAAATATGCCGTTTTTCTCGGACGGGCTCTCCCCCCGAATTACGTCCGGCCACGAAACGAGTAGGCCCGGCGACGTTAGCAAAATATTCTTTACCCATTGAAAAATTTGCTGGCCCGGGCTACCGTATCCGGCTTTCCCCTGGCCAGGCGGAGCCCCGCCACCCCCGCAAAAAGCCGTGGTGGTGGCAAACATTTTGCGGGGTGGCCCGACCGGCGGAATACGCGGACGGCGGTGTTAACCGATATTTTGTATGCCGAAGGTCACCCGTTTGATTACGCGCGTTTAAGATTTACCGCTTCTTCTAGGCAAAAAATTCTTTTACCGGCGGACGAGGAGCTTAAAATTCGACGGAATCCAGCTTAATTCTTCTATTAACTTTCGGTGGGAAATTTTTCCCGACTTTAAAATGCGGTAGAAAATTAACCGATTAGTTAAGGTGGAAATGGCCGGATCCCCGTCTACTTGGCCCCGGACGTAATAACGGGGTTCGATCGTCGACCGATCCGTTAAAATAGGTTGGCGTTATCCCGGGCATAGAACCGGGAGTGGAAAAGTTGACCTAAACGCCAGGCCGGACAAGGAGGTCGCCACGGGCCACCGGTAATTTTTTTCCCACCGTCCGTCGCCACCCGCGCGCAAAAAGCTCCGTATTTTGTACCGCCGGCGGGCCATTATACTTTCGAGGTGCAACGGCACTGCGGATAAAAATAAGTAGCCGTTTAATTAAGGGACGATCCGTCCTTAGCCCCGACGGCCGGATGACTCGACCCGATTTACCTTTCCTTTTATACTTAACTCCGGCCAAACTGAGCGTAGCCCTATTAACTCGCGCTTAAATCCGTTAATTCTCTTCGAAATTAGCGCGTCTTCTCCCGCCAATTTCTACGAAACGCGACTCGTTACGGGAGGATCCCGGCTTTTCTGCCCCGGTGGGGTGGGTCTCGGGGGCCGTCGACGGGTCGATCCCCTTAGGCCGCCTAGTAGAGCGCGAAGAAGGGGGAGCCGGTCCGAGACGTCCCCGGCCGACGGAGAAACGGGGTCGGCGCTTCTTCACGCTCTCCTAGTTTCGCCTCCCTTATAAGAAAGGCCCGCCGCTCCGTGGCCCGTCTTCCCGCCTCGACCGACATGCACGTTCTCGTCCGGGTAAGGCTTTCTTCTTTCTTTTTTCTCTGCCGCCTCTTAAATCGCTCCTTTCGCCCTTTTCAGGCCCTCGTCTTCTTCTGTCTGGCGGCCGCCGTTCTGACCCGACCGGAAGCGGTCGACCGTCGACCTTCGGAGGTTCTTCCGTTTTTTCCTCCGCCCGGAGAGGCGGCCATCCGCGTCAAGAGGAGCGGAGGCGGAGTGCTGGGGCCCGTCTACACTTACGTCAAGACCGACCACCACGGCCACTTCAAGTGGGGGGTCAAGCACGTGGTGGGAAAGAAGTACGCCGGACACCGGGGCGGCCACGGGCGCCGCTGATCGGCGGCCTTGGAAATTCGTTTATCAATAAAACCTACGAAAATAGTCTCCGTCTCTTAATGACGCGCGCCTGGCCGCGAAACCGGTAACGCGCCGTCGACCTCGGTTTCTCTACGGAAAATGGGTGGCGCACCCGAGTCGCGCCGCCCGGCCGCGGCCGACGTTACGTAAGTCGGCGAGAGAAGAGAAAGGGAAGAGTCGGAAGCGGAGTTTCTAAGTTCTTTATTGGACGGAAAAGGAGGCGAGGAAAGAGAAAAAACCAAATTCACACGTAGGATCTTCGTCTGTGGTCAATAAATAGACAATACTATTTACAGAGGAAAGGAGAGGGAGAAAGAGGGAGACGGACCGGAGGGGCGCGGAGATCAGTAGTAGGCTTTGGCCGGTCCGTATCCAGCGTGTATGGAATTGTGCACTGCGGGAGCCTGGTAGTAGGAGGCGTAACTGGGGCCCAAGTGTCCGGCCTGGGCGGAGTGGGCGGAGTGGGTGACGGCTCCGTAGTTTCCGTAGGGATCGTGCGACGCCTGCCGAGAGTACAGGGTCTGGTCGGATCCGGCCAGTCCCAGGTGAGCGTTGTATCCGCCGTCGTTCCTGTAGCCCTGCTGCAGGGTCTGGCCGAATCCGTGGGCGTCGTAGGCACCTTGGGCGGAATGTCCGACGGCGCTGACGGCGCCGTAGCCCGGACCCTGGAAGCCGTTGGCGTTTTGGACCGAGGCGTGTCCGAAGGTGCCGTATCCGGCCAGGGAGGCGTGGGAGTTGTCGGCGGCGTGGGTCCCGAAGGCCACCCCTCCGGGCAGGGCCTGGGCCTGGGCCGCCCGGACGGAGTGGGCGGCCGAGTTACCGAAGGGAGAGATGGCCGCCCTGGAAGCGGTATCGGCCACCGCCGAGTGGCCGGGGGCTATCTGGGCGTTGTGCGTGTTCTGGGCGAAAGAGGCCTGTCCCAAGAGAGGATTGAGCTGTCCGGCGGCGGCGTTGGTGTGGACGGCGGCCCGTCCCAGGTAGGGATTGATGTGGAAGGAGTGTTCCTTGTGTTTCAGCGCCGTCGCCCCGGAGAAGGGGTCGGTGTGGGCGGCCCGAGCCTGGTGGGTGATGGTGTGTCCTCCCAGGCCGTCCTTGGCCACCGCCGTCTGCTGCTGGACGTTGGAGGTGGGGGAGGCCCCGTTGGTCACGCTGTAGGAGAATCCGTTCTTCTGCTGGTCGAAGTTGACTTTGACCGATCCGTCGGGACCCACTCTCTGGCTGTAGGAAGGGGCCAGGACGCCCAATCCGATGGAGAAGCTGTCGTCTCCGGCCCTGGCGGCGGCCAGGAAGCTCAACAGTATCTAAAAAAGACGAGAATCCTTGGAGCCAACGGCGTAAACAAAGAAAAAGCCAGGTCGAAGGACGGTACTTACCAGGAATCGCATGGTCGAGAGAGCGGAGACGGAGGTTCGGAAACGATATTTCCAAAATGTGGCGGAGGGGGTCTAAACGCTCTTATATACGACGACCACCCGTCCGGGTGGGGCGGCCACTCGACCTTGCGGTCTAATCCCGTACGGTCCCGCAGATCTTGACCCAGTTCTGGCTTTGGAAAAGCGAGTTATCTACCTTCCCCCGCCGGACATTACCCACTCCGGTTCCGTATGGTTATTCTCGAGGTCGAACCTCCATATTCGACGCCGACCTCCCCGTCCGCGGACGGGCAAACTTCCGTTTCTTCCTCTCGGACGTCGGATGCCCTCCAAATACGGAAATTGGTTTTGTGTTCGGAGAAGTTTGCGGCTTCGACCGGGGGCAAGAAAACGGCGCGCGGAAATTGCGTGGTCACGCCGACGGCCGCGACGCTTCTCACGCTCGAAATAATTCGTCGGGCGGCATCGAACCCGGTCGAGGTCGACTCGTTTTAACGCCGTTTCCGGTAGTTACGTTCGAACGCCGTTTCGGAGAAAAATAGAGGGAAGGCCTTTTCTCCGTCGGGTTATAAATACACGAGTGGCGGGCCGAGAGGGGCCCGAAGGGAAGATCCGCCGGGCCAAAGCCACGGAGAGTTTTTAATGAAAAGACAAGGAATGCCAAAGGGAATTTAAGGAAGACGTCGGGAAGCGTCCAACGTCCTTTACTTTTTAGGGAAAAAACTGGGAGTGGACCGGAGCGCCAAACGTGTTTGTTTAGAAAGGAAAGGAAAGTCGCCTTCGTCCTCGAAAATCCCGACGGCCTCCGGACGAACAATACCGTGGCGAGAATCGAGTATTATTTCCGGTATTGTTTTAAAGGCGTCCCCCGACGGCGGTTGGGCGTCCGCTTATCCCGCGTTAATTACTTTCCCGGCGTCGGACCCATATTTTCCACTTTCCCCTTTAATAAAAATTCGAGCGGAGTCTTCCACCCCGACGTTAAGATTGGGCCAGGCGGAGGGAAAGGATATCCGGACGGACCCCGGGATATTCGGCCACCCCCCGGCTGGGGGGCCGTCCGTAAGTCGCCTCCGCATCTTTCCGGAAATTTTTACTCTCCCGGTCCCGGTACGGAGGCGGGAGAAAACTCAAACCCTTTTATAACCTTTACGTCTTTACCGACGACGGATACCGCGAATACAGCGGAAGAGACGAAAAGTTCCGAATACGTATAATAAAATGCGTAAACTGTATAAAATGTAACGAAATAAAACGGAGGCCCGGGTCATCCCGCGCGCTTCCGTTACGGGGGAAAGGGCGGAGAAAACGAGTGACGACGGGACTAAAATCGGGCGGATAATTCCGGGACCGAAGCGCCTCCGCCGCCGCCATTGGCCGAAACGCTCCTCCGTTCAGCGCCGGAGCCGGAAGGAGGGAGAGAGTGGCCGAATAAAGAGGCGCGGATTTTTTCGGGAGAAATCTTGGTTCTTCCTTCTTTTAAGACAAAACTGGTTTAAGTAACTTACCGACTTTGCGCCGGAAGACCCGGCGGGTGACGACGGCGGATAGGGGATGCCATTTATATTTGTAGGGAAACCCCGTTTAAGAGCCGAGCGCTTTATTTTCCACGGCCCAAAGCCACCGATTTATTTCGAGACCGCCAATCGACCCGGGCAAGTTTTTAATTTTACTTTCCGCCCCGCGGTCCGGACGATTTATTAGGGATTCCGGTCTCTTCTTTCGCCGACGAAATTCGTCTCTGGTACGCGGCGGCGATTCCGGTCGTCGGTAGCCATCGCCTCTCCGTCACCATTCTATGGGGTTGGGGTTATTCGCGCGCGTAGCGCGTCATAGAGTTTTAACCACGGATCGGGTGCGGCGGATTGACGTAGGCAAAAAGTTCGGTGGGTTTAATGGTTTGGCCAATGCCTCCGAGTCGAAACGTTCCTCCTTCTATCCGTCGGTTTACGTAGGATACCGATGTAATTAGATGGTCGGAGTTGTGGTGGTGTAGCCGGAGTTTGCTGCGGAGTTTGCTCGGTTATCGCTTAGCGGTCGGATCGTTTCCGGTTCCCCGAATAGCTCTTCCGGGAAGAATTTTATCAAAATCCCTTTTTTGGCGCGGCTTCCTAGGGCCTATAATTCGGCGTGGCCAGTCGACGCTTCCAGGTCCGACTTAATACGTTCTTATCTATCGAGTATACGCATCCCGTTACGCGCTCTTCCGGGGGAGTTCTCCGGCTGGCCCCCGATATCTAGTCCGTCTGGTACGTAGCGCAGTCCCGTCCGTCGTCTTCCCTTCGGATATCTAAGTGCGCCTTTTAACGCGGTGGGGCGAATAATTCTCCAGTCTTTGATATATTTGGAGAGTAGGGTTAGCGCGCGCGCTATATCGGGTGTGGCGCCCGTTGCCGGGAACGTCGACCAGCCTAGCGTTTGTTGGTATAACTTCTCGTCGCGCGGTTTCGAGTGGATTTCTCTAGTTTAACGTCGGGGTGGAGCGGAGTTCTTCTCGGCATCGCGTGCTTCTCTAATACGCGCTTAACGTATTTTTGTTGTTCGATTACTACGTTTCCTTTTCCTTTTATTAATTCCGCGCCTAAAATACTCTCGGTGTTTGCACTTTCTTCGACCTCGAATTTTCTTGGCAGTTTTTCTAGTAGTTCCTCTAAGACCTTCCCGTCGGTAGCCGGCGTCTGGCCAGTCTAAAAGTTTGACGAGTAGAAATTCGGCTTAAACTTCTTCATTTTTTTCAGTTTGGGGTTAAAATTATGACGTATTTTATTAAAATAATGATTATTTAAGCATTTGAGAATAATATTGTAAAGAAACGGGCGATTTTGATTTAGAAATTATCTAATTATTCAATTTTTTGCCAGTGATGTCGAGTACCTATAGAATTTACATATACAGTAGAGCGTCGTTTATCCGAATCAATTGGGGACTGGGGTGGTTCGGATAACTTGTTTTTCGGATAACCAATTATGTACGGAAAAATATATTAATTTATCCCGTGTTGAAATTTTTCTCCGTTGCGTGTCGCTTCGCGTTGAATTTTCGTCGATGTTAAGCCTAACGAAGACTATTGTATCGTTAAAAATTATTTTTTTATTTTGTACGAACAAAATAAATATATTGAAAAATATAAAAACAATAAAAATTATACTTTAGAAGTTAATTTAGTATCGAAAACGTAAAATATTTGAGTAGCCCAAGACATAGCCAAAGATTGCAGCGCCACAGCACTGGCGAAAATTTAAATTTATCGACTGGAATTCCTTCGGATAAACGACGCTCTACTGTATTACACTTTATTAACTTTAATTCATTGTTAATTATCTCACCACAATTTTTATGATTTTTTAAAAAATATTTTGATGATATTGTTACTATTAATATTTAAAATTTAATTTTTAATAAAATATATATAGTTTTACATTGTTAAGAATCATTTTGGGTGAATACGACTTTTATCAATTACAAGATGTGGATAATCTTTTGGGTCCTCTTTACTTTATAACATACGTTTTCTTTGTGTTTTTTGTATTACTGGTAAGTACATATTAAACCGTACATTTTAATATAGTTTGTATAGTTTATTTTTTTATTATAAAATTTTACAATTTTAGAACATGTTTCTGGCAATTATCAATGATACTTATGCAAACGTAAAAGAAGAAATGAAATCTGAAAATACAGAATCTGGCATATTTTCATATTTAAAATTGGTAAATTAATTTTTAAATTCTTTTTATATTAAATGAAATATTTATAAATAAAATTAG
>NW_019384678.1:574299-581522 GCF_000671375.1 Centruroides sculpturatus
GCCGCGATTTCTGATATTATTTTTCTGCGAAAACTTCGTTGACCTTTGGAGACATCATTAATATAAATAATTTTTATGGCCGTTAAATAAGAAATGTTTCTTTCACAAGAAATGTATAAAATTACAGTACTAAACAGACGATAGGTCGCCTAACTCGCCGTAGCGTGACGCTAGACGGCGAAAAATATATATTTAATTATAATAAAGTTACAATAAATTAAGTTAATATATAATTATATATACAGTACCTAATTTATATATAATTAATATATAATTATATGTACAGTACCTAATTTATATATAATTTATATAATACTGTCCAGACGATAGAAATCTCTCCGTAGCGTGGCGCTACGGACGGCGGGTAAGTAGTTCGGCTGCCCGATGACGTTTTACGTATTATAGGAGTTATTTTTACCGTTGTTTACAGATAATGCCACAATTTTTATAGGAATCATAACTATAGGAAACGCTTTTATAGGGGGATCTACTGTATTATTAAAAATGCATTAATAAATAAAATACAGAACCGGGAATGGTAATTTATGGTTTAGCCTAGTGACGAGCAGATTGGGAGACGAGTAAATTCGACTTACGTCGCTTCTCCTGGAACCGATTACCGACGTAAGGCCAGGTATACCCGTGTATTGTTTCGTTTAACTTTCCGTACAGATACGCCGTTTCTATGTCTAGGTGGTTTACGTCGTAGTCGTGTATTGCGGCGTATATCAAAAGTCCTCTTAGGCTGTCGGCTTTTATAACAGATGAGAACGTCTGGTGGAAGTCTATCCCTTATTTTTGGGAGCGACCCGCGGCTACTAGTCGGGTCGGGCGGTCGAGCTCGATGTTGTATACACATTTGCATTTTATGGGCTTTATTCCTCTGATAGGGTTACGGTTTCCCATACATTACGAGTCTTTAGCGATTGCGTCTCTTTTGCGCGGCTTCTATCCATTTGTCCTCGTTCGGTAGATTCATTGTTTCCTGGTAGTTGTTCGGAATTACGAGTCTGCTTTCTGATATCGGGACTCTGTTGTTAAGTCGATATGCGGGACCGTTTGTGTCTTCCGGTACGTCTTCTTCGACATCGTAGTAGAAATTGAAAGGTGGTCTAGGTCTTTTTCCTTCAATTGGAGAGTAGTTTCCTCTATAGGTTCATTTAGGTGGTAAACTGTCTCAATTTGGTTATCGGAATTTGTCACTTCCCTATCCTCTATATCGTGGGCTGTAGAAATCGAATCTGTCAACTGTCTCTCTATATCGACTAGAATGGCGTCGAATTTGCTTGTTTTTGAAGGTCTTTGCCTTTTTGATTTTCTAAGAATTTTACACCACGTGACTCAATTACGGCCGTAGTGGTGGGGTCAAATATTCGGTACGCCTTCTACGGAATGAGTATCCCGGGAAGATTCCTAGTTCCGCCTTTGAGTCGAGTTTACTTTTATTTTGGGAATCCAATAATATGCCTTATAGCCGAATACTTCGAAGTGTCCTATATCGGGTTTTCTTCCGGAGAACAATTCCTCGGAAGTCCTCTTCGCGTCGTTCCGGTTGCGTACTGTACATAAGCGAAGCGATTCGTTGCCTCAGCCCATAAGTTTTTGGCTGCTCCGCTTCTATCAGTAGCGCGGTAGTATCCCGCACACGAGTTCTATCGGCCTTTCTAAGGGAAACTGGCCAGTTTCCCTTAGAAAGACCTCCCGGAAGGCATCCCCCTTAGGCAGATCGCCCAAGTGTTGCGTTGCCGTAACTAAACAAACGATGGCCGAGGGGTTGGGTGATACGGAGTGGTCACGCGTTACGGTGTCCAGGGGAGTCGGACTTAATGATTTTTTTTAAATAAAACTCGTCTCTACCTCAAAACTAGGTTTTTTGCCACTTTATAATAATTAAAAATATATATAGAAACTTTTTACAACAAAATCTCGTAACAGATGGCGCCACGCACAATTTTAATTGTTTACAATGTTTTCTATAACCCATCCCTACTCTGTAAACTGAGCTATTTGCCGTTTTATAACAACTAAAAATATAAAATGTTTTTAATATCGTAACGGATGACGCCGCGGGCGCAGTTTTAAATGTTACCGGGAAAGTTAAGCGACTCGCGGGGGTTTTTTAGGCGGCGCGGCGTTCGGAGGTGGGCCACTCTACTTACCGGTAATTATCGGGTGTGAGGAAAAGGCCCACCATATTTTCCGCAGTTCTCGGCCTTTCTTTACGGTTACGATATAACCGGCTACCGGGAAGGCGTTACGTAAACGAATTTCTTTATAATTATACCTCGGTGGGTGACGGTTTTTGCCGCGGTAAACGTAGGTTACCGTTACTTATTTTACTAGTCAAACCGCGGCTATCGGGCCCTTTCGTCCTACGAAAATATATCCAAAATTATTTGAAACAGCTGTACGGCAGACTCCGAGTACCCGGGCCTTTTCTTTTCCTGTAACCGAATTGGCGTTTTCCTCTATAATTTGTGGCCGACCCGTCTGGCTTTCGTCACGAATGGCTTTAATTTTCCCCTTAATATCGTCTATTCGCAGTCGTTCACCTATTATCGAATGTTTGATTCCCCGACCCCGCACTACTTTTTACGCCGTGCGCTTCGTGGCTAGGGTTCACCTATTTAATCGGGACTACTTTCCGCTTTTACTCTCCGCAATTCGCCGTCGTCTTTACTCGTTTTTTACTATTCCTATTTGAATACCAGATAGGCTAATTACCGCCAGGAAAACGTCTCCGTAAAAGTCGGTAGATCGGAAGAGGAAAATCCCGGTCGGTTGGAACACGAATTTTACCGTACGACGAAGAAAAACCAAAACGCTTCGTACTTAGAAACCCCGACAGCCAGTTGCCTAACTTTAAAATCGTGCGTGGCGCCGTCCAAAGAATCGCCACCGCTAATAACCGGTAAAATGTACGTTAAGTCGGCGGATGCCACCCGCCATCCCCTTCGTCTTCCGACCGTCAAAATTTAATAGAGTCCGTGTCCCTAATAGGCAAACTTCCCGGCAAAATTTCTTAAATTTTCGACGGAAGGCGCGGGCCCGCACCGCCGGCATCCGTTTTTGCCTTTGTCGACGTTCGAACGTCTCCCAGTCCAAAAATGTAAAATTTCGGCTTTGGCCCGCCTCCGTTTTATATAACGTGCGGGAAAGTAAGAATGAATGGAATCCGTATTGGAAATCGAAATAGGACGACGAAATTTATTTACAATTTTAGACGAGAAAACGACCCCTTCGTTACCTATTTTTAGATCGGCACGAAGGAAAGTCGTCCTCCGTTCCTTCTCTATTCCTCGACGTTGGCTCTTATCGCATCGATAATCGAACTTGTTATTGTTTCGTTTCCCGACGAGAAAACGTTGGCCCGGCGTAAACGCACTCTCGTATTGGGTCAGTCCGATTATAGGTTGAGCATTCCGCAATGCGCGACGTGTGTTTTTTGTGTCAGTAACTTCCAATCAACCTAATTTTGCCGGAAAGAGAATTTTACGTGTCGTCGATCTTAATTGACTCTCTTTACCTGCCGTTTATCCAATTACGGCGTTGTTTTCTCCTCCGTCGGGTCCACGCCCTTTTAAACGCCCGCTTTGTTAAAATAATCACTCGGTCTTACGGTGACGTATTAAGAGTAAGCACACAACTTTCATCCACTTTATTTTTATGTAAATAAATATGGAAAGTTATCGCCACGAAATGGTTACAGAAGTTTTCCCTTTCTTCTCCGGTCAATTTTCGCGGTCGAGTAATTCTTTTGATTTTCGTGTTTTCAATAAGCTTTAATATCGAACATAATAAGGAAATTACAGCGTTTTATAACCTATTTATAAAATGAATGCCCCGAAACGTCCCTGGCGCAAACCGAATTTCGTCACAAAATATTCCTTTAGATTTTTCCATTCCAAACGTAAACCGACCGTCGTCGGTTGTGTTTTAATCGCCGATGACCCGGATGTGAATGCGTAACGATGTAAAATCCGTATACTGTAGATTGTCGGCCGCGGTGATTCGTTGTACGATGTTCCTGAGCTTCGGTCTTCGCCGTAATAACCAACAAATACGTATTATGGAGTCGATGGCTGGAATATCCGATGGTTTATCCTGAAAATTTAAATACGCGTGAAAATCGGTTTAAAGTTCTATCTACGCCGGTCGTTTCTTACCTACCTTTGGCGGTTAATATCCTCCGCCTCCTCCGCTTCCTCCGTATCCTCCTCCTCCCCCGCTTCCTCCGCCGCCGTAACCTCCTCCTCCGCTACTGCCACCTCCGCCTCCTCCACCGTATCCGCCGCCGCCGCCGCCTCCACCTTTTCCTCCTCCTCCGCCTCCTCCTCCTCCCGCGGTGGTCAGACGGATGCCGATAAGAGTGATTCCGCCCAAAGCGCCGCCGCCGCTACCACCACCTCCTCCTCCGTATCCGCCGCCTCCGCCGCTACTTTTTCCACCTCCTCCACCTCCGTATCCGCCACCTCCGCCGCTACTTTTTCCACCTCCTCCTCCTCCACCGCCGTAGCCTCCTCCGCCGCCTCCGCCGCCGTAGCCTCCTCCGCCCGCACTCTTCCCTCCGCCACCTCCGCTTCCGCCTCCGTATCCTCCGCCGCCGCCTCCTTTACCTCCTCCTCCTCCTCCCCCGTATCCTCCACCGCCTCCTCCGCCTCCCCCTCCAGTTTGGGCCAGGGCTAGAGTTACCGGAACGGCTAAGAGAATAGCCGTTCCTCCACCGCCTCCTCCTCCTCCTTTTCCTCCTCCCCCTCCCCCTCCGTAACCTCCTCCTCCTCCTCCACCGCTTCCTCCGTAGCCGCCGCCACCACTTCCGCCTCCACCGCCGTAGCCTCCGCTCATTCCTCCCCCGCCGTAGCCTCCGCTCATTCCTCCCCCTCCGTATCCTCCGCTCATTCCTCCCCCTCCGTATCCTCCACTCATTCCTCCCCCTCCGTATCCTCCGCTCATTCCTCCCCCTCCGTATCCTCCGCTCATTCCTCCTCCGCCGTAGCCTGCGCTCATTCCTCCCCCGCCGTAGCCTCCGCTCATTCCTCCCCCTCCGTAGCCTCCGCTCATTCCTCCTCCTCCACCGTAACCGGAAGCGGCGGCCAGAAGGTCCGACAATCTGGACCTTTTGCTACTCGTCGATACGACGAAAAGGGTTAGGACGACGAACACCTGCAAAAATCAAAGGGTGAAGACAACGAAAGGCAATGCGCCGTCCTCTTAAACAGCAAAAAGGAAGAGAAAGGAGGCGAGAAAAGCCTGGACGAAGACAGAGTAAAAGAGAAGCTTACCTTCCACCGAGTCATAACGTCACCGAGGAGTAAACGCGCTGGTCGATGCGTCGACATTCCTCTCGGTATATATACGAAGTTAGCGCGGCGCGACTCGGAAGGGGGGGAAACGGCGTCGACCAGTTAAAAAGCGGGACGAGCCAGATGCCCCGTCTTCCATCCACCATTCTACTTTATAGGTTATTGTTCGACATTTCCTTTTCCTCGGAGCGTCCCTCTTCCGAGGGGATCGGGGTCACCGGGGAGCACGCTGTGGGAAAAAGTGACGAAAGTCGATCCGAGCGGTGACACACATTCGAGTCTCGAACCCGGAAAAACCGAAGAAACCACCGACGCATCCGTCCGGATAATAGGGAGTTTCGTTTCGTTCTTTCGGCCCCGTGGCTGGTGTTTTTCCAAGAGGGTGGAAAAGTTGCAGAGAATTTCCCAAACTTTTACGCCAAAATGCAACTTTCCATTCCCACGGAGGCCGAGAGTCGCCGTCTGGCCATTCCGTAGGAAGTTAACGGGATCGAAAGGAAAAGAAGACGACGAAAAGCCGTCCGAGTGTCGTTTTTTTTGGAGGAGAAATAACTCCGAAAATACTTAAACTTAGCGTGGCGTCCGAGATCCGCGCCGCCATTTTAAGTACTGTCGTCCTTCCTTCCCGGGAATCGGCCCAGGACGGAGGAACCGTCCTGGACTTCCACTTCCGGATTTTCCCGGCTTAAGCGCCGAATTTAAATGGAAGCGAGGATTTTGGCCGGATCCTTTCGGTCGTCGTCTCTCGGGCATCGACCCGAACGCGGATCCCTTTGTTCGGCGCCAGAATTCGGGGGAAGATGGCAAAAGGGAAATAGGACAAGTAGCGTCCCGTCGAGCCCGGGTCGTCAACGCCGCTCTTCGCGTGTCTTCCGACAATTATCCCCGGACCGATTTCCTCCTTCCAACCGTCCCCCGTAACGACGCCAGATGGCGTCGAGTGGAAAGTTATTGTTACTCTCTCTTCTCGGCTCTTTAACCCGCGCTTCTCGACCCGGCTTCGACCTTTCCTTCCCTCTCGCCTAAATAGAACGTCGAGTTCCCGGCCTCTTCCCAAACGTCGTCTCTCGCCGTCCACCTTCCTCTTCTTGGAAAATTCCTTCCGCCGTCGGCAGTCGTCTTCTTCTACGGCCAAAGCGGACATTTCTCCCCGTAAACCCCGCTTAAAATCCGCCGCACCGCCTTTTGGTAGGACAATTTTCCCGTTTCTTTTTTTAGCAAACACTCGCCATCCTTTGGCATTACTGTTTTTGCCGAAACTAAAGCCGTCTGCCGGCCCGGTGCGCCTAATACATTTACTATTGTCGAATCCACCGGTGGAAAGTTTTCTTTTTACGACTTTCCCCGCCGTTATACGTAACGGAGGGAAACGATATCCCCAGAATTTTACATTTTTGCTCCCCGGGACCCGGAAACGTCGAGAATTGCAAAAAATTGAGAGTTTTTTTCGCGCGTATGGACGCTAGTGTGTGCGGGGGGCAGGATTTCGTTGGCCCGCTTAGAAACTCCGGTGACTTTTGTGGAAAACTTCCGAAAGTTGGCGGTTAAAACTCGGGGGGTGGGAGATAGACGATGGCGAAGTGGACTCGGAGTTAACGAAAATTTTATCAGTTATTACCATTTACAATTTTTATTATTTACTAGATGCGAGGACCCGCTTGGCTGGGCAAAAAGTAACGATAATTAAGATTAAGATAATTACATTATAGCTAATCTTACCCGTTTTCACACAATGCAAGAATTAGGTCCCCCGTTTCCAGACTAATTAGAGAATTTTTACGTTTAGTCAAACGAACTATTTTCAACGTTTCTGGAACGTTTACAATCGTTCTATAATCGAACCAATATTCGAATTTTATGTTCGAACAAAACATTCGAAATAGAAAGCCACTTTCAACCACTTTCAGCCCCATATCTCCC
>NW_019384678.1:585518-596278 GCF_000671375.1 Centruroides sculpturatus
CCTTCGCGAGATATAAGCCCCTGAAATAATAAATTCCTATTACAAATATACTGAATTATTTATATTGTTATATTGACCAAATAATAATTTATTGCCAAATGAATAATAATAATTCATATTGTTAATTTAAATAAGAATTAAAATTGTTAATTTGAATGTTTGAAATATGACACACGATAGGGGCGCCTCTAGTGTCCGTTATCAAACGATTACGGGTTGAAAACCCGTAATCGTTTGATTACGGGTTTTATATATAAAATATATATATAATATATATAACCCCCAAACCCGTTGAATGGGTTATATATATAGATACGCCTTGCCGGGGTTTGCGACGGCCAGTTGAGGACCTTGGGAGATGTTTACGGGACGTGGGCGCAATCGACGTTATAATAACCGTCAATGGTTGTACTGGAAGAGGAGATCGAACCGGAGGTCCGGGTAGCGTAACTGGCGTTGCATTTGCAGGGTAAGCGGGAGTTGTGGATTCGAGTCCAGCTCCGGGCCGATTTCTTCTTCCAGTAGTTCTAAATTATTTAAATAAATTAATTAAAAATTATAATTATTAAAGTTATTAAGAGATGGCGCCCGACGCCTCCCTCTAGTGCCAAATCGATTGCATAATTTATTTAGTGATTAATATAGCTGTGTCTAGCTCGATAGAATTCGGCATTGATTGGTATACACTATACAGTAGACCACCCTATAAAACGGGTTCATATAGTTCGGATTCCTGTATGACGGCGAAAAAATTGCGACCGTATTCGTATAAACACGCTAAAAGAGACTCGTATAATTCGGTAAAACGTCATCGCCGACTCGTGTCGCGACAGAATCGGTCGAATCTAGACCAAGAGTGGATATTGTACAAACCGTTGAGTTTAAACGAGCGGCGGACCCACTAAAAACCCTTTATTATTTAACGTCCATAAAAATTATATTTATATTAATGAGGTCTCCAAAGTTCAGCAAAGTTTTCGCAGAAAAATAATTTATCAGAAAGCACGCGAGCGCCATTCGATACGCCGATCCGCGACGAAAACGAGCTTAAGCAAGGGCGTCGTCGAACGGTACACGCTCGGTAAGTAATCCTACAATTTTTTTTTTTGTAGCATAGTCTATATGGATTATTCCCAAAAAATTATACGTATTTTGGAAATGTCGAGTCAAATTAGTCTAGAACCGATTAATTTTATGGAAGAAAACCTTTCAAACAGCCGTAGTCCGTAAACTGCATACGTGCCGGGCTGTGATTGGCTCGTGTATTTAAGGACTCATAGAAAATGGATTTCATAAAAACCGGAACGTATCGTGTTATAGGAGGGGTCGATTGTATTTATAGCTTTATAGTACTGTATATAGGGTTTAGCCATGTTGTTTTCTTATATTTTTAATTATTATAAATTGGCAAAAAGCTTAATTTCGAGGGTAGAGACCGGTTTTATAAAAAAAAATTGTAAATGCTAATAATCGGTAAAATCGTCATTAAGTCCGATCCTACCGGAGACACACCCGATCGCCTTTATTTCCCCACCTCGGCCAACTTTAATGACAAAAATTTAATACAATCGAACACTGTAATAAGCAAACCTCCCGGAAATTTTCGACAAAAAGTATGGGAGTTATTAAATTCCAATCAGTGTAAACGAAATCGTATCTCACAGCCCGCACACACTAACATTCATACATACAGAAAAAAACCCGAAGTTTTTTGTATTTCTCCACGTTTCGAGGTGTCCTAAGTCTAAAACTGTAAAACTCTGGGGAGGGCGATTTTTGACCCGTAGCCGTACTTTCCCTCCGTTATATATAACAGAGCCGTGTCTCCTACCGCCACCACCCACATACGGTTTGGCCCTAGGTTTTCCTGACGCGCAATTAACGTATTGCCCCCAAAATCGGCGAACTTACACTTCTTCCCGATCTAAACCCGGAGAACACCGGTTACGGTGCTTAAATCGTTGGCGTTGGGCTGGCTCTTCTCGCGCCGACGTTTCTAAAAGAACCGAGCGTTTCGTCTGTGAACTTTGTCAGTAATTTTATAGTTTTTACGTGTACGAGCTAGTCACTAGTCTATTCGATGCGGTACGAATTTGGCGTTAGCCTTTGTCTGCGGCATCGGAATTTTGAAGCGAAGGGGGCGATACTACGTAACGGTTTTATTGAGGGGGCGATACTACGTTGAAGGGGGCGACGGTTCGTAAGAGGTTGAGAAACACTGCAGTCGAACGCCCAACGACGACGATAATCGCGGCAGTCATTTCGGAGTCGTCGACGGATAGGCGCCGGAGCGCGGGTCGGCCACCTTTCGGCGGTGTGGCGCCCGACCTAAGTTACGACGTTATTCCGCGCGCCGACATTATTCTACCAATTTCGTTATAGACCTATATATAATCGAAATCGGTCCTACTATAACGGANATTGCTGTCTGTCCGTGGAAAGGAATCGAGTGGGGTTAAACCAATCGGCACACTTCTTAACCACGCCGATTTATCTTATTTTCCCTGGCAAGAGGGCGGAACGGCATTTACCGTTAATTCCGTTAACACGTTATCCGTAAAGAATCGCGCTTTTAACTGTCGCCGTAGTCGACCCGCTCGTATTCCGATACCGCCGTAACACGTTTAAGGAACCGGGTAGATACCGGAAGTGACCGGCCGCGACTAAGCCATCGATCGATGGCCGGTGCCGGCCGCTTCTTCCCGTAGAAAGACCATATTTTTGGCCACCGGACACTCGACTAAAGCCACAGAACGTAACCTCGGTCCCGACGAGAAATTCGGTTGTGCGCCCGAGACCAGAAAGGAACGGCCCTCCGTCACTCTCCACCCGGTTAATAGGATTATCCAAAAACCACAGGCGCGGTCCCGGAGGGGTCGGAGGTCGAGACGGAGAAAGCCGCGTCGTCAATTAGGCTTCTTTTCCCCTTTAAACCGCAAAGCGGTTCGGAACGACGCCCTCTGGCGAGGGATAACGCGGCGCGGCAGGACTGCGGCCGCCGATTAAACCTTTCTGCCAAATACGGCGGAAAAACAAAATGGCCGCGGATATTTTTCTCCGCCAGCCAGGAGCGACGGTCCGATTAACTCTTTCGTTAATTCCAATTAACCGTAAGGTTAGTTCGAATTAGAGTTAATTAACTCTTAATACGCTTAGGTCGAAGGCGGAAAAAGAGCGTCGACTTAAACGGAGGAAATGGAGGAAAAAGAAGAAACGACGGTTAGAGTCGGAGGTTTTCGGCCTAAATTTTCCCGGTTTTATTCCGAGAAAGAACGCTCTTTACATCCCACTTAACCCTTTCTCTTTCCCACCGGAGCACTTTTTTCTCCGTCAATTACGCGTGACCGGTGACTTTTTGCCCCCCACTCGGCGGAACTTTCCTCCTTTCCTATCGTTTAGAGAACATCTGGACGGATAATCGACGTCGTTCGGTCGGCTTTCCCTATTATCCGGGAAAAAGCCATGGGGAATATTTATATCCTCGGCAGCGGAAGATATTTTCCGTCTTTAAAACGTCGTCCGAATAACCAAACTTTACTCGGCCCCTTCCGAAAAATAAAACGAAAAGCCATCCGGGTCGGGCGGGGAATAAGGCGCGCCGGAAAAAAGTAACGGAAAGGAAGTTGTAGAATTTATGATAAATTTCTTCGGAAAACATCGCCTACCAAAGTCTCATGGTTATTATATCCGTTGGACCTATTTTTTCATCCCAGGTACTGTACTTAATGGTCTAAGCCGTTAGGCGGGAAAAAGTAGACGATAAAAACTTAACGAGGTTTTCGTGGAAATGCCGGAAGTGACGAAACCCGTTTTAGAAGAAGGTCCGTCGATATTGGCCGGAAAGTTTGTTTTTTCCAATCGGCCGTTTTCCTCTAACTCCGACGGCAGTTCGTGACGCGAAGGCCCTTCGTTCTTCCGTTCTCCCGGTCAGCACGCGTCCTTACGTGATTCGCGGACGGGTAATCGTACCATCTTCGCCTGGCAAATTGCGCTTAATGGGGGATAAAAGCTCTAATTTAATTATTTTTGGACCAACCATTTCCTCTGCCCGGTCGAATAAATCGACCGGAACCACGCTGTCCGGTCGGCATTTGGACGGGCCCCTAGACCCGGGCCCGGGAGGGAGCGAAAGTTTAAAATAATAACTTTACAGTAAGGAAAACAATAATTTTACTCGGATTCCATCAAAAAAAATCGGCGCCCATTAAAACCGGGAGTAGAGACAAAACGAAATCCGCGGATTTTCCCTTGTGACGTCCTCCGCCTTTTCGTTCCCGAGCCGGAAATCGCCCTCGGCCCCCCAAACTGTACGCCAGACGGATATTGCGTAAAATGATTATTTGTCGCGCGCGCTCCCGTATTAACTCGGCCAGATTGGGGAAGGAGCGCTAAAAGTCACCAAATAGAAATTACGCTTCGTAATATAAAAAATATATTTAGGCCGCGGCGCGTTTAAAATTGGCGAAAATTTGACTACCGACGGACAAAAATTAACCGGAGAACCTGGGAAATTTGAAAATATTTTCTCGTCTGGTAATAAACGTGGCCGGATGCCGCTTCCTTTCCTCTCGAATATCCGGGTTAACCCCGAAAACAAATTGCGCTTTCCTTATTGCCAATTAAATTATTAAAAAGGGCGCCGTTAATCTTCGGCGGAACGAGACTTTCGGCCCAATTCACCCGCGAATAAATAAAATTTCGCTTCGTCTCTAATGTTAAGAAAAGCGGAAAATTTCCGCCCTCGACGTTTTACCAAATATTTTGTTGCCTTTTTATTTAATACTCTTTTTCCAAATATTCTCTCCTGGAACCAGGGCGAAATGGCCTTTTTCGGGCGCCGTCTAAGCGCCCCCCCGGGGTCGGATGGGAAGGCCGGTAACGTACCCTACGGTACGTAATTGGACGGTCCCGGGCCGTAGCGTTTCTTTAACTCCGCGGCCTGTATGGGCGCGGAATACGAGAAAAAGATAGGCGATAAAACGAGTCGGAGTTAAAAGTAACGGCCACGTACTCTTAACCGGACCGTTTCTACGGCTTCGACTTAGCGCGGTCCGATTCAGTCGGGTTTAACTGTACTGTACGGTACGTTATTTAACGGTTCTCGGTCTAGAAGCTGAAGGTCGATTTTAATCGATCCTCGGTCTAATTAAACGGGAACTGTAATTGTACACACTTCTTATTTCACCGACGGACGGTTGGACAAATCGCGGAATTATCTTAAATACAGTAGAGCATCGATTATCCGACTCCATTGGGGACTCGGGTTGGTCGGATAACCGAAAATAATGAAAAAAATACATTATTAGTATAGTATATTAGTATATCGCTATTAATTAGTTAAATGTAATTAGTATATCGTTAACCAACTTCGCGTTGAATTTTCATCCATGTTAAGCCTAACAATTGTTTTTTAAATAATAATCGTCGCTATCGTATCGTTAAAAATTATTTTTAAATTATTTTATTGCCCACGAAACAAACAACCACTCGTAATTATAAAATTAAATCTCGTTTAAATACTCGCTTCCCTTTCGTGATAAAGCCAGTGTTGCCACCTAAACGCGCAAAAATTTAACAAAAATTATATTAAAGGGTACGTTCGTAAAGTCAAACGAGTTCAACGCGTTAGTAACGAATCGTTGGAATAGTAGTAGTGTCGCTCAGTGCGCGTGCTCTGCGGTGATGACGTTTCGAACGAAAGTCTAACGAAGTTCACGAAGGAAAGAATTAGTTTACTTCGTTAAGAAAATGGCGCCCGACGATATCGATGTTTCTAAATCTACTCGAGCGTTTAAATTGTGAGTTAAAAGATGAAATGATTGGAGTAACTGTCCCCCCGAAACAATCTAAGAAAAATATTTCGGATAAGGCTGTACTAGCAACATTTGTATCTTCGATTTTAGAAACAGCCATTTAGTTCTAAACGAATCGTTCGAAAAGTCTAACGAAATAAGAATAACGATGACGTCATTGTCGTTTAACTCGTTCGACTTTACGAACGTGCCCAAAGTAGCCGAGACGTAGCCAAATATTGTAACGCCGCATCGCTAGCGGACATTTGAAATTTGCCGACTAGAACGGTCGGTTAACCGAGGTGACGGTTAATCGGGGCTCGGATAATCGATGCTCTACTGTACCGGATTGCCGATTTTGCCTTCCATCGTTTTAAGATTAGACGTAATCTGGCTTTAGTAACTAATCCACCAAATTTGGTGAATTAGTTACTAATGGCAAACGTGGCGGAAGGAAGATCCGTCTTACTTTGCGTACGAAAGCGAAATAATTCAAAATTACTTTCGGATTTCTCCACGATTAATTCGCCATCGATCCGATACTATTGAAAAGCTTGACCATCGACTGTTTACCGAAAGATTTAGGTTCTGTAAAAGAACCGTTGTATCGTACATATATGCGATGAAACTCACGTAACGCGCCATTTTGTTCGTAGCGTACGGACAAAATGGTTTTTGGCCCATCTCGATTAAACTAACAATAATTTTTTTCTATTATTTTTATATTATAAATGTTTATTATATTTCGTAGGTAACGAACCCAAGGACGATTGGTGGAGAATACGACGTTGCCGCGATTTACCAATAAAGAGTTACGAACCTAAAATAAAACCGTACGTCATTTTGTACGTATTTCCCCTATAGCTATATTGTGGAGAACACCCGTAACGACAACAATAATAACTGCGATACAGGCGATATAGGATGGTTAGGACGGTTTCTTCTACAAAATATCCAATTATTCTTAATATAATGTTTTACTATATCGCCCAAAAAATTTGAAATTTTTTGGGCGATATAGGCGATGATTAGGTAATATCGCCCCCTCAACGCGGAAAAACGCCCACACGGGGGCGATATCGCCCCCGTTGAGAAACACTGCTTTAATACTAAATCGTTTCTACCGGGCGTTTGGCCGGTATTACCTAATCGCGCTATTTGTCAATTCGGTGATTAGGCTAATACCGAGATTACCGTCGTGGGAATTTCCCCGACAAACTTTAGCGAAGGATTACTAAATCCCGAAATCGGCCAATTCGATCGTCTTTACCCTAGCGCCGCTGGAAAATGTTCTTACGCGTTACTCCATCGGGTATTTAGGAAAGGCGTATTACGCGCTTAGATACAAACGTGGCGGACGGCGAGAAATCCGGTCGACCACTCGATTTTTCCCGATAATTCCAGAAAAAATGTTGTCTTTAGTCCCCCGTCAAATCCGGTCGACGGCCATGTCGATTTTAACGCCTCCGTCGAAGGTAAATTTGTTTGTATCAAATTACGCTCGATCGAAACTAAACTGTAATAAAGCGGTTAACAATGGTAAATACATTTTTTTTTGTTTTTTAAAGAAAGTTATAAACATCGGTACTTATTTTCCTACAATTTCCCGCATTACCGTGGCGCCACGGCAACGGGGAGAACGAAAAAGTAAAAATACGAATATAAAATGCGTTAAATAGGTAATTCCCCTTATACTTATTTCCCTTTATTTTTAGGATTATATTTCGGAAATCCTTCGTACGTAGATTACCGTAAAACCAGCGTAAAAGTAATAAAACTCGTATCGACGATTATAATTTGACGTTAATATAAATTACGTAAATAACGTATTTTAATGGTAATAATCCTAAAAACTTAGCCAAACAGAAATTAATTTTTACGGCTACACCGAACTTTGGAAATAATCCTCATTATTAGCCCAAGTAGCCGAAAATATGGCAGATATTTTCGGCTATTCGCGTCTGGCGTATCCGTCAGAATTTTCCCACCGTCCGGCCACCGGTCGAACGCCCAACGACGACGATAATCGCGGCAGTCATTTCGGAGTCGTCGACGGATAGGCGCCGGAGCGCGGGTCGGCCACCTTTCGGCGGTGTGGCGCCCGACCTAAGTTACGACGTTATTCCGCGCGCCGACATTATTCTACCAATTTCGTTATAGACCTATATATAATCGAAATCGGTCCTACTATAACGGACTCGAAAAATATATAATTTCCAAGCCAAGTGGCTAATTAAATTATATTCTTACGCGCCGAGCGCGCGAACGACGCGTAGTAGGCCAGGCGGAACGTAAATGCGCGGCGATATAATACACGAGCCAGGTATGGTTTTTAACGTACCGCGGCAACACCGAAGTACGACTGGCGTTTAAACGCGTAATTAATAATTAAAACATAATTGTAACTATATTGCTACGGACGAAAGCGCCACCGAAAATCGAGCCCCGCGCTACAGCGTGGCCGAGCTCGAACGCATTTGTTAACATAAGAGCTTAGAGCTGAAACGAATTTTTCCAAGGAAGAAGAGAGCGCGATGGAAGAAGAAGCCGTAAAATAAGAGAAGGCCGATTAAAAGCGCAATTACTACGAGAAAAACAGTGAGTTTATACGGCCAATTTTGCTCTTCTCTATTTGTATTCTAAAACATCTTATTAATAAATTTCATTTTTACGGCTATTTTGTTGAAAATTATTTATAATTTTTATTCGGTAGTTTATTCTAATTACGCGTTCGAGTTTAACGAAAGTAATACGGAACTATTGTACGGGATTTTTTGACTTAGCGCGATAACGTATTAAGAATTAATAGGCTAATTTAACGATCGAAAATCGTAAAGGAAAAGAAACGAAAGGACTAGATTTACACAATATCTCACTTTTGTTTTCGGTTTGTACCTTTCGACTAGAAATGTGTTTCGATCTACTAATTTACGAAAAACTACAAGCCAGATGCGATAAACTCGTCTCGTTTATTTTTAATTATAGTTACTTGCGTTAACTTATCAAGCGCGACTCCTAACTATGTTGATATTCCATATCTATATCTATATCTATATAAATGGACGTGTATGTCCCTATATTTCACTTTTCCGCCAAAACTACACATCGCACGCGAATGGTGTTTGTACGTAGTGGTAGCCCCGAGTCTCCATTCGTGCACCAGGGGGGTTGCGTCTCGATAGCTATAAGGGTGTGGGAGATATGGGGCTGAAAGTGGTTGAAAGTGGCTTTCTATTTCGAATGTTTTGTTCGAACATAAAATTCGAATATTGGTTCGATTATAGAACGATTGTAAACGTTCCAGAAACGTTGAAAATAGTTCGTTTGACTAAACGTAAAAATTCTCTAATTAGTCTGGAAACGGGGGACCTAATTCTTGCATTGTGTGAAAACGGGTAAGATTAGCTATAATGTAATTATCTTAATCTTAATTATCGTTACTTTTTGCCCAGCCAAGCGGGTCCTCGCAGCTAGTAAATACATAAACAAATTTTATTTATACAAAACTTTTATTCGAATTTTATGACGATTGATTTACGAATTACGCGTATCGAAGTCCGCGATTACGCCAGTTTCGATAAGAAATCGATAACTACGTATTTCTCGTTCGTCGAATGCCGGCGTTATCCTATTCCTCCTCCAACGCTCCAACCCCCGGCATCGTCTCCGTTACGTTCTTCGGCCGAATAACCGTATCTACGAGGAGTGAATCGTCCTCGCGTAGTAGGGAAAATACGTACAAAATGACATAGGCGACGTAATTCGGATTTGGCGGTCTCGAACGCGCCACTGACCGCGACGCCGCGTAATCCGAGCGGCCTCTACTAACCCGTCAAAACGCCAACGCACTCCTCTCGCTCGCCCGGGTGTGGCGGCCGACGACCAGCGTCGATACGTCGCCAGCCTTTTGTATAGATTGTAAGTTTTTCGCTATTTTATCTATTCGTGTAGCGTTCATTTCGACCCTGGAGAATTTGTCGCTGCGCTTAAATAAGTTTTCCTATTAAAAATAACATCTTTGTATTTATTTTTTAATTTTGTTTTTCTTATAACGTTATATGGACGAAAGGACGTACGTAGGCGACGGACATAATGACGCGCGACATATTTCTAATACGAAGGCAATTAAAATTTTAAAAAATGAGCCCGAAGCTCCGCCAGAGAAAAGGAGACGAAACGTTACCAAAAAGTTACTCGAAGAAGACGGCGAAGAAGAAAACTTTCCCGATAACTGTCGAGACGACGAAGGGGACTGTCCGCGCGTAAATCGCCACCATCTTCTTCCCGATCTAAACCCGGAGAACACCGGTTACGGTGCTTAAATCGTTGGCGTTGGGCTGGCTCTTCTCGCGCCGACGTTTCTAAAAGAACCGAGCGTTTCGTCTGTGAACTTTGTCAGTAATTTTATAGTTTTTACGTGTACGAGCTAGTCACTAGTCTATTCGATGCGGTACGAATTTGGCGTTAGCCTTTGTCTGCGGCATCGGAATTTTGAAGCGAAGGGGGCGATACTACGTAACGGTTTTATTGAGGGGGCGACGGTTCGTAAGAGGTTGAGAAACACTGTATTAGAGGAAAAGGTGGTACTTTTCGAAATTCGAAAGTTTTGTATGGTAAGCGAATTTAATTATTTTTAAAATATAAATCTTGTAGTTGTAGGTTGGCAGGTGCGCGTATTCCGTTGCAGAGACTTAGGGGTACGTATTAATCCGCGCGACGTTCACGTTTTTTAAAGTCCGGTCTCGACGGACCTAACTTAATTCGAGACGGCGACGCGCGAAATACGGACCCCATTGGTGCTTTTAATACGGAACCCGTCTAACTTTTGTAAAAAGTATGTGGTAGACGAATGAAAAAATAGAAGGAAAATGAAAAAAGTAAAAATAGATACCTAACACTATAGGAGCATTATATTTGTGATTTTTGTGAATGATTAGCTTCTTCTTTGTACATTTCTTTATTATTACT
>NW_019384678.1:596594-603225 GCF_000671375.1 Centruroides sculpturatus
GGGCAGATTCTCTCCAAGACGCCAGGCCCGCAGCACACGGACACATACTCAAGAGGTCAGGATAGCCGAGTCTCAGCCGTGCACTGGACCCCCCAGCATCCAGAACGCCATAACCGCCGAGCACCGCCGCATCATCGGACACCTGAACTCGCATCAAGGACGCAAGATCGTCAGTAGCTACCTCATTGAGCCCCGGGGCACAGAAGAAGCGAAACCTCAGCCGGCCAACGAACTTATTTTGTTATTCCTGTTGTGTAAGTTAACTTCATGTCAAAATAAACGGTTTTCGTGTAAGACACTTGTCATCTTTGTCTCCTACCGCCACCACCCACATACGGTTTGGCCCTAGGTTTTCCTGACGCGCAATTAACGTATTGCCCCCAAAATCGGCGAACTTACACTTCTTCCCGATCTAAACCCGGAGAACACCGGTTACGGTGCTTAAATCGTTGGCGTTGGGCTGGCTCTTCTCGCGCCGACGTTTCTAAAAGAACCGAGCGTTTCGTCTGTGAACTTTGTCAGTAATTTTATAGTTTTTACGTGTACGAGCTAGTCACTAGTCTATTCGATGCGGTACGAATTTGGCGTTAGCCTTTGTCTGCGGCATCGGAATTTTGAAGCGAAGGGGGCGATACTACGTAACGGTTTTATTGAGGGGGCGATACTACGTTGAAGGGGGCGACGGTTCGTAAGAGGTTGAGAAACACTGTATTAGAGGAAAAGGTGGTACTTTTCGAAATTCGAAAGTTTTGTATGGTAAGCGAATTTAATTATTTTTAAAATATAAATCTTGTAGTTGTAGGTTGGCAGGTGCGCGTATTCCGTTGCAGAGACTTAGGGGTACGTATTAATCCGCGCGACGTTCACGTTTTTTAAAGTCCGGTCTCGACGGACCTAACTTAATTCGAGACGGCGACGCGCGAAATACGGACCCCATTGGTGCTTTTAATACGGAACCCGACTCCTCCGAACTCTCTCTTCGCTAGCGGACGTTCGTCCGGAGCGATTTGTGAAAAAGACAATTCTTCCCGAGAATATCGAAAAAGAGCTGCCGGAATTTAAATTGTCGACGGAGGTCATATTTTTCTATTATAAAAGCATTTTTTCCATAATCTTGTAAATAATCTGGAGTAAATAATCTTGTAATTATTCGACGTTCTTTGTACTTTCCTATTTGTTTTCGGATACATTAAAGCATTTTTTGAAAACGTACGGTAAGGTTCCGTATTACAACGCAATTCTCCCTAAACCTACTTTCTGACTTTTTGTACAAAAACCTCCAAAAACCGTACTTATATTTACACTGGCGAAAATGCAATTAGGAACATTTAGTTTAACAGTTACCGGTACTTTTCGCGCAAAAAGTGTGGATGTAGTTACCATACCTCGTTTACAATTCGCTATAATGTAATTGGGATTCCGTAATACCACCTTCTCCTCTACTATTACTTTCTCGGCTGTTATGTAAAGCGGAGGAAAGTGCGGCCGTCAAAAAATGATCCCGGAAGAGTTTTTAAAACTTATTTAATCGAACGAAATGCAGAATAATACAATTTTAAATAGAAAAAAATTGCGTTTCCTTCAACATACCTGGGATAATCGAGACGATTATTATTATCGGAGATAATGAATGCCCGCCGAAAGTTTTCCGGATAAGACAGAAACGCCTGGTAAATATTAAACTAAACTGGATTTGGAAACGGTAACGCGTATCGTATTCTGTTTTTATATACGCTCATTTATTACGTAATTCTTTCGAATTATACGATAAACCGATTACTTTCATCCATCCAACGTCAATCGAATACGTAATTGGCCGTTTAGTCATTTTCTAAATAAAAAACGCTCGTATCGGTTGCAGTTTGGCGACAGTTGGAGACCGAAGAGGAGAAGCGGAACGTAGTTCGAATCTGCCAATGGTGCGGCCGATCTAGCCCAATCGTCGCGTTTTGGCTCCCCCTAGACCAGTGGTTCCCAACCTTTTTTCATTAGTGTACCCCGTGACATGCCATATCTCTAGATTGTACCCCTCATTTAAGAAATTTAGTGAGTAACCGTATTGTTAAATTTACATATTGTAACTTTAAATTAAAGAAAAAAAAACTAAAAGAAAAAATGTATAATAAAGTTGTGATTGTTGCAAGGAACATTATTTATCTAATAATTTTTTAATACTATTAGTTTGTGATACATAATATATTATTTTTTCTTCCATAATAACTAATTTTTTTCTGTACCCCTAAAAAACCTATCGCGTACCCCTAGGGGTACGCGTACCACAGGTTGGGAATCGCTGCCCTAGACGGAAGTCGTTCGAAGCCTTACGTTTCGGAAAAATCGAGCGAGCGGTCGTTTAACTTTAAAACTGCGCCTAACGCCATCTGTTGCCATATTTCGTTTTAAATCTTTCTTATATTTTTAATTATTATAAAATAGTAAAAAGCTTAATTTCCATGATAGGGACGGGTTTTATAAAAATCGTAAAGGCTAATAACCAGTAAAATCGTCGTTAAGTCCGACCCTCTTTATTTCTCGATCCCTCGACATTTAATCACCAAAATTTAATAGCATCGATCTCCCGATACGAAAACCTCCCCCAAAAATTTTAGAAATTTTCGACAAAATGCTCGGGAGTATGAAGTTTGAAATCGGATAGACAAACGCGCCCCAACATCCGTACGTACAAAAAAACACTCCGATTTTCCCATTTCTCGACGTTTCCGGGTCTCCCGGTCCAAAAATTTAAAACGTTGGGGGATCGTTTTTTGACTGGCGGCCGTACTTTCCCTCCGTTATATATAACAGAGCCGGGAAACCGAAATTAATGTGCCGATAAAATGAATTTTTTTCCGGGTGTTTAAATAATTATTGTTATAGTGTATGAAAAATGGGTTTTCTGACATCTGGTCCGTTTTGAAAATTGTCAACGCGCGCCATCGGTCGGACAATTTCCGTTTACGGCCGAAAGTGGTAACGTCTTATAGAACTACCCGATAAAATATTAGAAACCTTTGCGTAAATACAGAACGTAAGTCGCTATAAAACACTCGGGTAGTTCTTAAAACGATGGAAAAAATTAATTCCAAACTCTGTTATCCGCCAGTTTTCGTCTTTATTGTTTACGTATCTGCGGCGAAAACGCTGGTAAACCGAATCAAACAATACGTAACAATAGTTTATCGGTTAATTTCCAGTCGTCTTTTAGAACCCGGAGTTCGTATCGTTCTTCCAACGATTTTAAAGATGTTTTCGGTGTGACTTTTTCCTCTTTCTAGCCTACTCCGGGCCCTATCCGTCGATTTTATCCCCCCGTCGAATCGGCCTTATTTCGACGATCCGCAGGCAGCCGTTGCGCGTTATACCTCCGTCGTTAAACGAGAGATAAAAGGCCTCGGTGGCCGCATTTTGTTTCCCACCGCACTTACCGCGCGGAAAGGCGCCGATATTTGGCTAAACTACGGCGATTTGACGGACGGTGATCCGTAATTCCTCGATCCACCGCTCCGTCGTCCGTCACTCTAGNTCGGATAATCGATGCTCTACTGTACCGGATTGCCGATTTTGCCTTCCATCGTTTTAAGATTAGACGTAATCTGGCTTTAGTAACTAATCCACCAAATTTGGTGAATTAGTTACTAATGGCAAACGTGGCGGAAGGAAGATCCGTCTTACTTTGCGTACGAAAGCGAAATAATTCAAAATTACTTTCGGATTTCTCCACGATTAATTCGCCATCGATCCGATACTATTGAAAAGCTTGACCATCGACTGTTTACCGAAAGATTTAGGTTCTGTAAAAGAACCGTTGTATCGTACATATATGCGATGAAACTCACGTAACGCGCCATTTTGTTCGTAGCGTACGGACAAAATGGTTTTTGGCCCATCTCGATTAAACTAACAATAATTTTTTTCTATTATTTTTATATTATAAATGTTTATTATATTTCGTAGGTAACGAACCCAAGGACGATTGGTGGAGAATACGACGTTGCCGCGATTTACCAATAAAGAGTTACGAACCTAAAATAAAACCGTACGTCATTTTGTACGTATTTCCCCTATAGCTATATTGTGGAGAACACCCGTAACGACAACAATAATAACTGCGATACAGGCGATATAGGATGGTTAGGACGGTTTCTTCTACAAAATATCCAATTATTCTTAATATAATGTTTTACTATATCGCCCAAAAAATTTGAAATTTTTTGGGCGATATAGGCGATGATTAGGTAATATCGCCCCCTCAACGCGGAAAAACGCCCACACGGGGGCGATATCGCCCCCGTTGAGAAACACTGCTTTAATACTAAATCGTTTCTACCGGGCGTTTGGCCGGTATTACCTAATCGCGCTATTTGTCAATTCGGTGATTAGGCTAATACCGAGATTACCGTCGTGGGAATTTCCCCGACAAACTTTAGCGAAGGATTACTAAATCCCGAAATCGGCCAATTCGATCGTCTTTACCCTAGCGCCGCTGGAAAATGTTCTTACGCGTTACTCCATCGGGTATTTAGGAAAGGCGTATTACGCGCTTAGATACAAACGTGGCGGACGGCGAGAAATCCGGTCGACCACTCGATTTTTCCCGATAATTCCAGAAAAAATGTTGTCTTTAGTCCCCCGTCAAATCCGGTCGACGGCCATGTCGATTTTAACGCCTCCGTCGAAGGTAAATTTGTTTGTATCAAATTACGCTCGATCGAAACTAAACTGTAATAAAGCGGTTAACAATGGTAAATACATTTTTTTTTGTTTTTTAAAGAAAGTTATAAACATCGGTACTTATTTTCCTACAATTTCCCGCATTACCGTGGCGCCACGGCAACGGGGAGAACGAAAAAGTAAAAATACGAATATAAAATGCGTTAAATAGGTAATTCCCCTTATACTTATTTCCCTTTATTTTTAGGATTATATTTCGGAAATCCTTCGTACGTAGATTACCGTAAAACCAGCGTAAAAGTAATAAAACTCGTATCGACGATTATAATTTGACGTTAATATAAATTACGTAAATAACGTATTTTAATGGTAATAATCCTAAAAACTTAGCCAAACAGAAATTAATTTTTACGGCTACATTACTTCTAAACCGAACTTTGGAAATAATCCTCATTATTAGCCCAAGTAGCCGAAAATATGGCAGATATTTTCGGCTATTCGCGTCTGGCGTATCCGTCAGAATTTTCCCACCGTCCGGCCACCGGTCGAACGCCCAACGACGACGATAATCGCGGCAGTCATTTCGGAGTCGTCGACGGATAGGCGCCGGAGCGCGGGTCGGCCACCTTTCGGCGGTGTGGCGCCCGACCTAAGTTACGACGTTATTCCGCGCGCCGACATTATTCTACCAATTTCGTTATAGACCTATATATAATCGAAATCGGTCCTACTATAACGGACTCGAAAAATATATAATTTCCAAGCCAAGTGGCTAATTAAATTATATTCTTACGCGCCGAGCGCGCGAACGACGCGTAGTAGGCCAGGCGGAACGTAAATGCGCGGCGATATAATACACGAGCCAGGTATGGTTTTTAACGTACCGCGGCAACACCGAAGTACGACTGGCGTTTAAACGCGTAATTAATAATTAAAACATAATTGTAACTATATTGCTACGGACGAAAGCGCCACCGAAAATCGAGCCCCGCGCTACAGCGTGGCCGAGCTCGAACGCATTTGTTAACATAAGAGCTTAGAGCTGAAACGAATTTTTCCAAGGAAGAAGAGAGCGCGATGGAAGAAGAAGCCGTAAAATAAGAGAAGGCCGATTAAAAGCGCAATTACTACGAGAAAAACAGTAAGTTTATACGGCCAATTTTGCTCTTCTCTATTTGTATTCTAAAACATCTTATTAATAAATTTCATTTTTACGGCTATTTTGTTGAAAATTATTTATAATTTTTATTCGGTAGTTTATTCTAATTACGCGTTCGAGTTTAACGAAAGTAATACGGAACTATTGTACGGGATTTTTTGACTTAGCGCGATAACGTATTAAGAATTAATAGGCTAATTTAACGATCGAAAATCGTAAAGGAAAAGAAACGAAAGGACTAGATTTACACAATATCTCACTTTTGTTTTCGGTTTGTACCTTTCGACTAGAAATGTGTTTCGATCTACTAATTTACGAAAAACTACAAGCCAGATGCGATAAACTCGTCTCGTTTATTTTTAATTATAGTTACTTGCGTTAACTTATCAAGCGCGACTCCTAACTATATTGATATTCCATATCTATATCTATATCTATATAAATGGACGTGTATGTCCCTATATTTCACTTTTCCGCCAAAACTACACATCGCACGCGAATGGTGTTTGTACGTAGTGGTAGCCCCGAGTCTCCATTCGTGCACCAGGGGGGTTGCGTCTCGATAGCTATAAGGGTGTGGGAGATATGGGGCTGAAAGTGGTTGAAAGTGGCTTTCTATTTCGAATGTTTTGTTCGAACATAAAATTCGAATATTGGTTCGATTATAGAACGATTGTAAACGTTCCAGAAACGTTGAAAATAGTTCGTTTGACTAAACGTAAAAATTCTCTAATTAGTCTGGAAACGGGGGACCTAATTCTTGCATTCTGTGAAAACGGGTAAGATTAGCTATAATGTAAT
>NW_019384678.1:608128-614616 GCF_000671375.1 Centruroides sculpturatus
TACAGTAGAGCGTCGATTTTCCGAATCAATTGGGGACTGGGGTTGTCCGGATAACTGATTTACGTACGAAAAAATAGTTTAACGTATCCGATGTCGAAATTTTTCTCCGTTGCGTGTCGCTTCGCGTTGAATTTTCGTCGATGTTAAGCCTAACAAAGACTATTGTATCGTTAAAAATTATTTTTCTATTTTGTACAAACAAAATAAATATATTGAAAATATAAAAATAATAAAAAAATTATACTTCAGATGTTAATTTAGTATCAAAAACGTAAAATATTTGAGTAGCCCAAGACGTAGCCAAAGATTGAAGCGCCACATCACTGGCGAAAATTTAGATTTGTCGACTGGAATTCTTTCGGATGATTGACTTTCGGAAAATCGAAGCTCTACTGTATTAATAAATTATCGGCACGCGTGCTTATTAATAATATATTAATTAACAAATACGCTAATATCATTTAATTATTAATCTCTTAAATAATTTCGCGAAATATAATACGGGGCTTCTTAAACTATGGGTCGCTATCCCGTTTGGGGTCGCTTAGCGAAATCTTGGGGTGGCGAGATTTTAATGCAAAATATTGAAAATAATTTGTGAAGTTTGAAAATGGCACGCTTTGTGTCACTTCTGGTGCAGCGAGACAACGATTCGGCAACACCGATCGTAGTGTGAACTAGTGTAGTGTTGTCGCTTTTCGGTGTATTCGGTCGTCTCTGTTCCATCGTAACGCGAGAGTGAACTGCGGTAGTATACACCATTATTGTTTTTGCAAATTTGTGTATATCTTTATTTTATATTTTTTGGGGTGGCGAAAAAATTACAATGATAACTGGGGTGGTGAATAAAAAAGTTTAAGAAGCCCCGATTTAATAGATTACGGCGAGGCCTTTATAAACTCCGTTTTTCAATTATTGCGCGCGATACTTTCGCCTTAAGAATATTATCTACGTACCGTACGTAAACATTCAAATCGATTCCAGCATTACGTAAAAAACCCTAACTTTTTACCATTTAAATTGTCTTTTACATAAAGAACGTTTGTCGATATTTAAAGTGTATATTCCTTATACTCAATTTCTCTTGAAATTAGTATATATGTTACTGCTAAAGCTCGAAAGTCGTTAATGTGTACTGTACTGTACATTACCTGGCTAATCTGCAGATTAACTAGAGTGATCCGTTAAAGTTGCTAAAATTGCTCTATTTCTCAAATTACCTACTAGGCACTCGGTAAAGTGAAAATAAGATTTTTGCTGGAACAACAGCGACGTTTCTGTACGCTTAAATTAACATAATGTTATTTATTTAATTTTCGATATCTAAAGAATCGAGTTAATACAGTACAATCAAACAATCAACAAATTAGTTAATAGAATCAATCATCAACCAATTAAAAAACATACAAAAAATCAAACGGTTTACAATATTAATACAATTAGGGAAAATATTATACAGATAACCACCTATGGAATTTCGGGACTTTGAGTATCTATCTGAACCGAGGGGACCGAGACGACTTCGACGATACCCTACTTTTGGACCGGAGACGAAAAATAATAAAGTTATCATACTTTTTCTGGCGATCGCGTGATACGGTATAATTGTGCAATTAACGTTACCTACGGTGAGTAAAATGGCGGCTCGTCTCCGATTCCAGCAAACAGAAGAAAAGAAACAGTGGGGACGCACGTTCTAACCTAACCTAACCTATTCAAATAAATTACCATAATTACTACCAACCAAATTATTAGAATAGGTTAGGTTAGGTTTGAACGTGCGTCCCCACTGTTTCTTTTCTTCTGTCTGCTGGAATCGCAGACGAGCCGCCATTTTACTCACCATAGGTAACATTATCCAATTGTGCTTACTTATTAGTGCAGTCTAAAGATTGGTGACACTTTGAATTTCATAGCAATTGGTTTCTGCGACAAGCGCACCTATTTGTGGTACATTTATTTGTGGCAAAGATCTTATTTTCACTTTACCGAGTGCCTAGTAGGTAATGTGCGGATTACCTAGATACTCTGCGCATTATCTAGGTAATTTGAGAAATGGAACAATTTTCACAACTTTAACGGATCACCCTAGTTAATCTGCAGATTAGTTAGGTAATGTACACATTAACGATTTTCGAGCTTTAGCGGTAACATGTACATAATCTGTCCGCGCGGTATTAAAAAAACAGTTTAATCATACACAAACGGATTTAAAATTAAATTTGAAAAGTGCTTTTCCACTGGGCCTTTTTGATCTTATCATTTCCATTCTACTTCTCCCACCGCCCCACCCTCCGATCTATGAACAGGCAACTCGCCCGTTATAGCTATATTCAAAATGGGTAGGCCGTACACCGGCTCGGGCGGGTGTAGGTATACCCGTACGGTATATGCATAGTAACGATATAACGATTGGATAACGACGTAAAAGGTCAGAGGTCAATTTCGCGTCACGAAATCTTCCGTTATAACGCCGTAAGAACGTCGGTCTACAATTTACAGTTTACGTACGTACACGGAGAAGACTACGGAATTTATGGGAAACCGGGACGAGTTCGGTCAGTAACAGGATGGAGGATGGGCCCGGGTGTCTATTTTTGGAACATTTCGAAAGATCCGGGCTTTATCTAAAGCGGCGGTCTTTAACCTTTCCAGACCGCGAAACACCGTTCGTATACTTTTTATTACGTCGATACATTGAAAAATATATAAGCCATTCCACGTTGACTATTCTCGGGAAACGACCCAAACAATAAACTAATAAACTTCGATGTATCGAGTAAAATAGAAAGGTAGAACTGTCTACGAATACGGTAATATGTTGTAGCGCCGTACTTTCGACTGGATGTGCAGTAAAAATTTTAAAACCTCGTTTTCGCCAAACACCGATTAAAAACCACCGACGTAAAAGGTGGGAAACGAGTTTCGTGCCGATTTCGGAGGCAGGTAAACGGCGGAATGGAATCCGGCGTTAAACGCCAATGACCTAACACCGGCGGCGGCAATTAATTCGAATGGCGCGGGTCTGTTCGTCCGTTCGATATAAAACGCACGAAATTCCAACGTAATAAACGGAGATTCTTCTCCCACGGTAGCTAGAAATTGGGGAATAAATTGTTGGGGGAAAGTGTTAGGTGGCGCAGTAACCGCTTCCGGACATTCGTCGGCAATAAATTAAGGCCGAGAGATTCGGTTTATCCATTTTTTATACGGGAATACGAAAATTCGTTCGCACTCGTCCGTCCAGTAATAATTCTTGCCAATCGCGTTCCGGATATTCACGCTTCGTTTAAAAATTAAAGATTACGCGGAAAATATTTTATTTTTATACATAAATATAATTATATACAACACGGGGGGTCGAATGAATATTCGTGATTTTACAATCTATTTTAAACTTTATTAAACTCGATTAATAGCGGACGTTAAATGGAAACGACGACCGAATTGACCGGCGCCACCCTCCCGGTCTTTACCCCGCCAATAAACCGTGGCCGCTTATTCGGTCCTTCCGAATGCCACCGAAAAACCCCTAGTCTTTCGATGGCGTAATCGCCCGACGGTGGAATGGGAGGATAAAGGTCGGTCCTCCAGTCGAAATGGCCTATTCGCGAAACCCGGCCTTAGCGCCTCTAGCGGGGATGGACGGAGTCGATATTATAGTCTGCGCGTGGAAAGAATAGACTGGGGTATTAGCCCACCGGCATCGGCCGCGGGTGGCTTAGTCGGGGCCAGTCGCTTCCGCTTTCTTCCTGGTTTCTTAAATCCCTCACCGCGATTATAAACGGTGTTACGAAAGTTTCGCGTTCCGGTATTAGAATACCAGGAAGGCTTTATAGAAAATATCCAAACCAGCTACAGAACTAGAATAGTTATCCGCGCTGGGGATGCCAAACGTTCCGGTTCTGAACGCTTTGTCTCGGTGGCAAAATGTCCTTATTTGTCGGTTTCTACAAAATTACTAGGATTTTTATTTTTAAAAACTGAAATAAGAACGGTAGGCGATAGATGCGGCCTACGTGGCTAATATCTACCACCGTAGTCTTTGCTATCTACCTAATAGCGGCTTCCCAGGATTTTTATCACCCAGTCCCGATTTCCGGTTTGGAACTTAAGCCTGGCACTCGCGCGCGGCAACGGTAACGTAACATTACTTTTTCCCGACACATATCGATAAACATACATAACTATTATATTCGAAGGAATTTACAGTACTTACAGTATTATTGATTGTTAAATAATTTATACAAGAATTCTGTACTTTTACATTTAAACTTAGTTGCTTTTCTACACACCCCGATTCTTCTTCTTCCTCTAGTAAAATTGCCATTGGTTCTTCTATCGAAAATTTTCGGAACGCGCACTCCCTAGTATGCCCGAAGGCGTCTGCGCCCGCCGGGTCGTAGATGCGAAAACTATTGTCCGCGCCGTGTCTGCCCGCGCTACCGGCCCGTAGATACCAACGAAGCTTAAAGCGGGTCCGACCGGTGGCCGGGACTACCCGCTAGATTTTCCGCCGTCCGGAGCCAATTCTGCCAAAATTTCTACCAAAATAAAAGCGTTATACTATCGACGATAGCCATTTATTGTTTAGAATAATACGCGTTGGCGTTAATACCGGAGCCGTACGGTCGAGGGCGGGACTGCGGCACTTAATACTACTGTATTATAAGGTACCGGCCGTAGCCACGTTTCGAAGCGCGCCGTATAAATTTAGGTGTAAATTCGAAATGTGCCCAAAAAGTTTTTCCCGGCCCGAATCTGCGTTCATTTGTTACCCGTACGGGACCAAAGTTTTACGGGCCGAGACTTTTTAACACCGTTTTTGACGGTAACCATCGATCTAAATCGCCGATCTACGTACGGGTCGAGTTATAAACCGCGTAAGGTAACCGTATCCGTATTCGTAAATGTTTGCTACACCGGATATCTATAGAAATAGTTACGAACTACCGTAAGGGAACGCCAAGCAAAATCGTCGGCCGACGTCTAATACAGTAGAGCTTCGATTATCCGAACCCCGATTAACGGACACACCGATTAACCGACCGTCCTAGTCGGCAAATTTCAAATGTCAGCTATTGATGTGGCGCTACAATATTTGGCTATGTCTCGGCTACTTTAATATTATTTTTACGTGTTTTAGCTGGCAACACTCATACGACCATGAAAGGGAGCCAGTATTTAAACGAGGCTTAACTTTCTAATTTTTAACGATACAATAGCGACGATTATTATTTTAAAAAATTTTTGTTAGGCTTAACATCGATGAAAATTCANATTCGGATTTGGCGGTCTCGAACGCGCCACTGACCGCGACGCCGCGTAATTCGAGCGGCCTCTACTAACCCGTCAAAACGCCAACGCACTCCTCTCGCTCGCCCGGGTGTGGCGGCCGACGACCAGCGTCGATACGTCGCCAGCCTTTTGTATAGATTGTAAGTTTTTCGCTATTTTATCTATTCGTGTAGCGTTCATTTCGACCCTGGAGAATTTGTCGCTGCGCTTAAATAAGTTTTCCTATTAAAAATAACATCTTTGTATTTATTTTTTAATTTTGTTTTTCTTATAACGTTATATGGACGAAAGGACGTACGTAGGCGACGGACATAATGACGCGCGACATATTTCTAATACGAAGGCAATTAAAATTTTAAAAAATGAGCCCGAAGCTCCGCCAGAGAAAAGGAGACGAAACGTTACCAAAAAGTTACTCGAAGAAGACGGCGAAGAAGAAAACTTTCCCGATAACTGTCGAGACGACGAAGGGGACTGTCCGCGCGTAAATCGCCACCATCTTCTTCCCGATCTAAACCCGGAGAACACCGGTTACGGTGCTTAAATCGTTGGCGTTGGGCTGGCTCTTCTCGCGCCGACGTTTCTAAAAGAACCGAGCGTTTCGTCTGTGAACTTTGTCAGTAATTTTATAGTTTTTACGTGTACGAGCTAGTCACTAGTCTATTCGATGCGGTACGAATTTGGCGTTAGCCTTTGTCTGCGGCATCGGAATTTTGAAGCGAAGGGGGCGATACTACGTAACGGTTTTATTGAGGGGGCGACGGTTCGTAAGAGGTTGAGAAACACTGTATTAGAGGAAAAGGTGGTACTTTTCGAAATTCGAAAGTTTTGTATGGTAAGCGAATTTAATTATTTTTAAAATATAAATCTTGTAGTTGTAGGTTGGCAGGTGCGCGTATTCCGTTGCAGAGACTTAGGGGTACGTATTAATCCGCGCGACGTTCACGTTTTTTAAAGTCCGGTCTCGACGGACCTAACTTAATTCGAGACGGCGACGCGCGAAATACGGACCCCATTGGTGCTTTTAATACGGAACCCGTCTAACTTTTGTAAAAAGTATGTGGTAGACGAATGAAAAAATAGAAGGAAAATGAAAAAAGTAAAAATAGATACCTAACACTATAGGAGCATTATATTTGTGATTTTTGTGAATGATTAGCTTCTTCTTTGTACATTTCTTTATTATTACT
>NW_019384678.1:621945-675430 GCF_000671375.1 Centruroides sculpturatus
TTGGCTACTTTAATATTATTTTTACGTGTTTTAGCTGGCAACACTCATTCGACCATGAAAGGGAGCCAGTATTTAAACGAGGCTTAACTTTCTAATTTTTAACGATACAATAGCGACGATTATTATTTTAAAAAATTTTTGTTAGGCTTAACATCGATGAAAATTCAACGCGAAGTATATTAATAGCGATATACTAATATACTAATTATATGGGATATAATAATATACTACACTAATAATGGATTTTTTCATACTTTTCGGTTATCCGCCCTTTCAATTATCCGACCAACCCCAGTCCCCAATTAGGTCGGATAATCGAGGTTCTACTGTACTATAATTATTCATTTTATCAATTTTCTATTTTTTTACGGCCAAAGTAACTCTTATCTTAAAATTTGATATTATTTGGACGCGGCATCGTCGGTCAAAAGTTACGTTTCCACCCATTTGTCAAAGTTTCGTGGGTCGCTGATCGTATATCGACCGATGGCGCTGGGCGCAGTCGATCGATTCTCCGCATCTCTACCGTAAAAGTTCGATCGATCCAAACTTTTCTTACGGAATACGGTACTCGACCCCGCGTCTGGGCAGATACCGGAAAATGCCGTAGCTAAACGACGTACGGCCCAAGCCGCTAATGCGTAAAGCCCGCTACTCACGCGCGAAAACGGACGACGGAGCGGCAAAATGACGTCACGTCGAAGCCGTCGAAGCCGACGGAATACGAAGTTGAAAATTTTCAACTTTTGTCCCGGCGGTAAAAATTATACCGATGGGAGGCCTTCCTGTCTGTATAATTTTTACCGCACACTCGTACCGTCGGTAGCGTACTAATCATTTACGGCAATTTATTTAAACAGTACTGTAGGAAATGACGAACCAATCACCGACAACAGATGGTATGGACGTTTTTGATACAACAGAATCTTTTTGCGAAATGTAAATGAAATCGTACAATATTTTGAATGGTAACAGATAATAACAACAACCGCTGTTATTATTACAGAGAGGAGACATCCGAGAATATCCGACCCGAAAGCCTCCGTAAGAAAAAGTGGATGTGGCGCTAAGAACTTTCGAACGAAACGGGACAAGAAGGTAGAACAGACTTCTTTCGTTGGACTCTGCGATCCGAACAAAAAAGACGGAAAAATATTGGATATTTTTAAATTAGTCGGGGCCAGTCGCTTCCGCTTTCTTCCTGGTTTCTTAAATACCTCACCGCGATTATAAACGGTGTTACGAAAGTTTCGGGTTCCGGTATTAGAATAGCAGGAAGGCTTTATAGAAAATATCCAAACCAGCTACAGATAATAAAGACGCCAGGAAAAAATGAATATTTGAAAGAATAAAAGATACAAAAAGTTAGCATTTATTTTTCATTTTTACGCTATAAATTTCCTTAACGGGCTATTTAGAATATAACCCTGGACATAAACGGCGTCTTCGGAATATATTGGGGAAATTTGTTACGCGCTTTTTCCAAACCTTAATACATATATTTATCGCGTCCACTTCGTCGGTACAAATGTAACGGACGAGGAGGAAGAATTCGGATACGGCGAGAAAAATTATCTCGGATAAAAGAAGCTTTGGGCGAAATTATAAAGTACGCGATATAATTTAAACGTTACGAACTTCTTTTCAGTTTTCATATTTTAAACCGGCTGGCAAAAGTAATAATAATCGGTCGATAAACCGTAAATCGTAAGGATTAATATCGTATTGCGCGGGCAAAATAAAATACCCGACACTTATTAGTATTAGTTAAAATTCTCGAAACAAATTAAATAAGAAAAAGTACAATTATAACTAAATGATAGAATGACGATGAAAAAACACCGTTTCTTCAAAGGATAACTATCCCGAAAAGAGAGCCGTAAATTACTCCACATCCGGATTAAGAGCTCCTATTTTCGTCAAACTCAAACGCGTCTACAAAATCATACCCAAAATATAAAAACCAATTACGCTTACCAGAACCAGTCGAGGCGGCCACCCACCGTCCTGGGGGACCCGGGATCGAATCCGGACGGGTCGAGAAATCCCCGGGAACTTTTCGGGGTGATGGCCCGTTATGATACGTCGGGCCCAGTCCCTCACCGCTCGGCCGTTGCGGGTCCGGCCGAACCCGCAATGGGCCCGCTATAAGAAGCCCTCTTAGTGGTCACAGGGTGGAAAGAGTAAAAAAAAAATCGCTAGAGTGAGTTGGCATTTTTTTTTAAAAGTTAAACGTTCTTATAAAATGCACACGATCTAAATGTACAGTAGACTTCCCTATAACGCGGTAGATACGTTCCGCTTTATAAGAATTTCGCGTTGTAGGAATCCTTAAATACGTGAGCCAATCGCAGCCCGACACGTGTGAAATTTACGGACTACGGTTGTTTGAAAGGTTTTCTTCCATAAAATTAATCGATTCTAGACTAATTCGACTCAACATTTCCAAAATACGTATAATTGTTTTGGGAATAATGCGTATAAACTACGCTATAAACAAAAAATTGTAGGATTACTTACCGAGTGTGCACCGTTCGACGTCGCCATTGCTCGAGCTTGTTTTCGTCGCGGAGCGACGCACCAAACGGCGGCCGCGATTTCTGATAAGTTATTTTTCTGCGAAAAATTCTTTGAACTTTGGAGACATCATTAATAGAAATAATTTTTATGGCCGTTGAATAAGAAATGTTTCTTTCACAGGAAATGTATAAAATTACAGTACTGACTTACGGTAGCTAAAGACTTACGGTACCTAATTTACATACTGTACAGACCATAATAGACTCAACTTACCAGTCTAAACTCTCCGTAGCGTGTAAGTAGTTCGGCTGCTCGTCTACTATTGGTCCAGATTCGACCAATCCTGTCGACACGACAGGATTGGTCATCACACGATACCTGTGGATACGAGTCGGGGATGACGTTTTACCGCGTTTTACGCGTCCCTTTTAGCGTCTTTATACGAATATCGTCGCAATTTTTCGCCGCGTTATAGGAATCCGCATTATAGGAACCCGCGTTATAGGGGGGTCTACTGTACTTAGATTTAGGTAACCATCCAGTACATCGTAATGACCAAACAATAAATGTATGTATTCTTTTTGTCTACTCGATATTTAGTTAGTTGGTAAATTAGAATAACCGAATTATAGGCTTTATTAAATTTCTAATCTGATACGATTTCAACATTATTATTGGATACTTAGACCATATTAATTAATTTAATATTTTTGAAACCGTGCCAGTAATCTTTGCAATTCAAACACAAATTATTTATTGTATTTATACAGACACTCGGCAAATGACAGAATTAAATTTTATTCGGTCGATAGGCGTTCCTCTCATTTATACACGTTTCGGGCATTTCTCGCCCCTCTTCGGCCAACTGGCAGTTTTTCTCCGTAATCGTTGTTTCGTCGACTCTTACGCATCTTCCGATATAAATAATAAATAATCTGTATAAATACAATAAATAATTTGTGTTTGAATTACGTATTAATTATTTCAACTATACAGAAAAATTTGGCAATATATCGAAGGAACCGATAAAAGTTGTCGCCGTAACGTTCGTATAAGATGACGAGAATTGTCAAATAAAGACAGACGCCGGGTATTGCGAAATACTGGATTATTTACAAGAAATACGAGTAAATCGGTTAGCGTATACTTTTAAAATAAATCGTGTTTATAAATCATTACTTTTATATATACAAAACAGTTTTTTACACATATTTTTACATTATAAAAATTTAACGACAGCCTCGACTATCTCGCCATTCGGTACATAAATATGGGGCCAAGTTGTGGCGTAACACTTTCGCATCGTCGCTACGCGCGTCGGATCCTCGCCCACCGCATTTTTCGCTGGTCGCGCCATTGTCCCCCATCGACTAAACCAGCCGAATCTTCCGCCTCCACAAAACCCGTCGGACGTTACGTAGCGCCGCTTTCGGTTAATAAAAAATAACGTAATGCGAGGGAAGCGGCAACGATCTTTGGCCACGTTTCGTTTTCGTCGAAATTCGACGACCGTAAAAATATTCTAAAACGCCATGATAAATTCCAAATGCCGCGTGACGAAAATGAGATTTGCCGGGGTACGTACAGTACGACCTGGTTATATTTCTCCGTAAGGCTACGGTTAAGCTTAGTTCGCACCGAGCGATTAGCGAAAGCGAATGCGAAAAGCGATTGCGAATTTTAAGCAGCCAATCATTTGCACGCGAGAGAAAACGTCGTCTCGAAAAACAAGATGGCCGCTTCCGATATTCCGTCGTTAACCGCGTTTGTTTATTTATCGAGAAAGAAAGATACTGGATGAGAGGAATGTTAAAACTCCGGAATTACAACATTTACTCTATTGCGCCAGAAAGTTTCCGTAGCCATGTGGAAAACAACGGGAACCGCGTGACGACTAACGGGAATAGAATCGGTGGCGAAATTTTTACGCTAGCGAAAAAGCTGGACAGTTCCGAACTTGGAAGCGATTGGCGAAATGGTAAAATTCGCGTCCGACCGTTCGAACCAGTTTGATTTTTTAGCGCGTTCTGACGTCGAATTTCGAGTGTTTTGGTTTTTTCGGAAAACGCGCGCGGCGCACCCACCTGGTTCCGACGAGGATTTCGGACGTACTCGTCGGAATTGGTATCCGCGGTAACCGTAGCCCAAGGGGAATGCTTCGTCGGCCGCAATAATTACATATGGAGATCGGGTATTTGCCAGACGCCGCGAAACGACGCGTTTGCCGTCTCGCCGAGTTCCAAACGTTGGTCGGCAACGTTTCGTCGTTCCTCTTCCGTCCGAGACCCTTTCGGTCTTTTCCAAATGGCAAAACGGGTCTCTCTCGATATCCAAGTTACCGTCGTTCGTCCCACTCGAAATGTATAACTCGGACTGGCAAAGGTTTCTCCGGTAGCGAGAAACCTACAATTTTAAGTCGAGTTTAAATATGGCGAAATGTATGCGCTAAATGCGTCGTTTTATCGTCTCCATTTTGTCACGTTGGATTGACTCGTTGTATTTAGAAATAAATAACCATTTATATCGCCGCGCGCCATAAAATTTAAACGAGAATCACGCAAATTAATAACAAATTAACGATAATTATTACTCGGTTATAGTAACGGCCAATTGTTTTTATTGTTATAGAAATTATATAAACAGATTTATTCATTTATTTTTGTCGGAACCTCGTCTTCTAAAGGTGCCTCGATTGGGCCACCCCAGTCGATCGTTCCATTTCATATTACTCTACTCCGCCACGCTTTGTACAGATTACGAAATACAGTATACAAAATATTAACCAACGTAACAGTAGTATTAAATCCGCGACGAAAGAACCTCCATTTAACTCGGAGTTAAATAAATACAGCGGCCAACCGTGTAACGTCAATTAACTGCGAAAATTCTTAAGTTTATAATAATCGACCATCGTCTCGTGCAGAATACTAGACAGATTACCGTCGAAGGTTTTGAAACGGGCCGCCGAAACCTCTCTGCCTCGCTTATAATCCGCAACTCGAGTCTATCCCTCTCCAGGCTGACGCAGTCGTAAACGATACGATCCGGATCATCGGGAACACCGCAAATATTACGGGTATCTTCCTCCCAATGCCCGTACTTGTAGTTATAAAAGTTGTAGTTACCGCGATAACCGAAAAAGGTCGACGTAACAAAGTCGACGAGTGAATGTCTGTTATTCGGCCGTCGGTTAACATCCGGAAAAAAAGAATACGAGCCTCTTCCCCTCTCGGAGGAGAACCGGCGATCCTGCCAAATGTTACGATAATATTCCCTTAAACGTTGTTTAACGTAAATCCTCGCTATCTCGTCACCCGCTATCTTCGTGTCCCGAGTACTCGCAAAACATCGGCACGCGGGGAATGCCGGAAATGAGCGTGCGGATGGCTGTAATCCAGCAAAATTGAATAGTATTTTTGCTATCTTTGTTGTTAAGATTTTTCCAAATCTCCCGAACTGTAGAATTTTTACCGTTTAAGTCTCGTAGCGCCGCGATAGCGGCTTCGCTATCCGTAGAAATAGCAATAGCCTTATTCCGTTGACTCGTATTAATCCGATCGATACCCTTTGTAATTGCAAAAAGCTCCGCTCGAAAATTGTTACAGAGTCTACGCATCTTCCGTGTCTGGTAATATATACTCCGCTCGGCGTTATAATAGGCAAAGGCCGCACCCGTACCCGTATCGCTCCTCGAACCGCCCGCGTACACACGTTCCTTTCTTGTACTTTTATAACGCGCCCGAACAACTTCGGGTATTTCCCTAATAGGCATCCTTTGTACCGCTAAAACTCTAGTTTCCACTTTAACGTCGTCCAATCTTAGGCACTCCGGGATATCATTTTCTGTCCTTAATTTGAGGTTATGGTTTTTTTGGAAATTATATAATAACAGATTATAAATGTTTGCTTCCGTTTATAGGTAATAAGTTGACGTTATTATTTTATCCGTTTCATTTTTTATTATAAACTAGCCGTTACCCGCGACTCTAGCCGTTACCGAATATAAATGGGGTTTGCCAGCATATTTCGACAACCGTAGTAATTGTTATATAACACCTACCGCCCAGAATCGAACCAACTGTTTTCAATTCGATCAATTTTCTGCAACGTTTACAATCGTTCTATAATCGAGCCGATACGCCATAACAAATTCGAGTTTAAAACGGTTCGAACATTTGGTTAAAAAATCGAAATATATAACAAATATTTATAACCGTGTCCGAAATGTTATCAATTTAATACCCCTAAGTACTCGACGAAGAATAAACGTAATTAAAAACAAAAAATCGCGTGTAAAATAGTACGGTAGAAGCCGTTCTTTCGGTTAAGCCTTAACGCTCCCCCGCAAGGGAATTTGGAAAAATCCCTTCTTAGCGCGCGTTCTCGCCACGCATCCTAACCGCGTACCAAATTTCACTTCTAGGTTCTGGAACTTTGTAGAAAAAACTGGAACATCGGCATCGAAACGTCACAGATTTTCCAAGTCAACCACTATCAAACCCCGTATCTCCCGCGAGACGCAACCGCCATAGCGCGCGATGGGAGACTGGGGGCTACTACCGCGCGCAAACACTATTCGTGAGCGAGGCGTAGTTTTGGCTGCGGAGCGAAATACAGGTACAGTACACACGCGTCCATTTTTATATATATAGATATAGATTATAATTGGTATTTTGATTTTTTTAATAGGAAATATTACAATATATAAAATGTTGTAATAGGCTATACATTTTGTAAATGTCGATAAGAAGGCATTTTCTCCATAAAAATACGTTTTTAAATACGCGGCTTTAAAATACGAAAACGACGATTACCAGAGGATCGATTACCACTTCCGGTCAGAAAAGATTCATTTTACCTTAACGTTAAACAAAGGCGATAACTCGACGGGCAAATTTAGACAAAATAGGCTATATTTTATTTCTTGGCTAGGCCAATTAAATATTACCGCGCGCCGAGTATTGGAAATTGCTAATTTGCCACGAAAGAAACGGAAATATTTCTCCTACTTGGCATTTTTATCCGAGATACAATAAGACGGTCTTGGTCTATTGTCGGTAGCCGTTTCCGCACGCCGATACCGGGCTTAAGACGACCACCGTCGGCCGTATATCTACGAATTATTAGGCTATGGGTTACGGCTATGCAATCTCCGTTCGATTTGCACGGGCGCGGGTAGTGTTTCGTTTCTTTCTTTAAATACGCGGCTAAGAGGAAAAAATGTGGCCGAAATGAATTTCTATATACACGATACGGGAAATTTAAAATGGTGGAAATCGGAGAGAAATAATTAATTATCTTTGTCCGAATAAGTTAAAACGACAAATAAAAGAAAATAACTTAAGTTACCGCAATTATTGTTATCAATTTTAAAAAATCACTTTTTTATGTCCCGCAATTAGCGAATTGTAAAAGTAAAAAGCCCGGACGGACACCGGTTCCACCGTTTTGGCCGTCTTTCTACCGCCACGTTTAAGTCCTTTACGGACCAAGTAAAAAACAAAACCCGACGACGGAAAACGAAACTTTTATTTCAATTTGGAGTCATTTACCAGAAAAATAAAGGCGATATAAGGCCACCGCCTCTTAACCCATTCCGTTAAACCGCTGGCCGGTCGAATTTCGGACCCACCCGGCTACGGTACAATCGTAATAGACGCCATTAATGGCGTACAGGGGTGAAAACTCGGCAGTACTCGTAGGTATGGCCCGAGCGCGAAGATAGAAGCCGAGAGGCCCGGGCGAAATTATAAAGATTGGATAAACGGCGAAAGCGCCAGAGTGCGTGGCATTTGTTAAAACGAAAAAACAAAGTACGGTTGGTAATAAATATACCAACGCGTAGTAACAGAAATACAAAAATAGGTGGCGCGACCATACGGATTAAAACGGCGCGGATACATCAATACCGGAGATACAGAAAGCAAAAATTAAGCCAACGATAATATTCAACCACGGTTACGGTGGAACGCGACCGCCCGAACAACAGCCAGGACAAAAACACTAAACAATACGGTAAATGGTAAAAAAGCAACGGAGAAAAATGGCGTAGGTAACGAATACATCGAAGACGTAGGCGGAAGGACGACGACGATAAGCCAGCCAATACAATTAGTCAGGCCGTAGCCGAAACCACGCCGGGCAAAAACACGTGGCAAACGACGGCTGCCCGAACAACGGCCCGGACTAGAGGATACCCGCGGTTACGACCAATCGAAGAGGACCGACACAATTACAGAATGTATTCGTACCTCTTTGGGGTGCCGGCCGTAGCGCGTAAGAACGCCGGCCAGTTTTTACTGGTGGAGTGGCGGTTGCTTCCGGGAAGATTACTTTGAAGGCAGTTCGCGCGCGTAGGTGGTTCCTATTTCTTCGGACAGTCCTGGAAAAGGCGGCCATCCCCGCACCCACTGCCAGTACTATCTTTCTCCGTACGGGTGCTGGTCCCGTGTCCAAACGACAGGCACTGGAAACATCGGATGGCGGGAAAAAATGACCAACTGGACATCTACTCCATTGTACAGTACGTTTAATCTTTTCTCTCTAACACGATACTGTACTTCCCATGTCCGGACCGGCTTCTATCACCCGAGATTCGTACTCGGCACTCGTCCGTTTCGTCGGGAACCCGATGGTAGGTTTCTCGGTGTAGGACACCCGAAGCCCACAATTTTGTTGGTAAATAAATCCCGAAAGGTCTTCTCCGTCTATAGTCTTAGGAACGGATACGATTTTAACCAGTGGCAATCTTTTCCGGACGACTTTCGAACCCGGCCCTTTAATCTCAGAAATAGCCACATGGAGCGCGTCCGCATCCTTGGTGCCGGGGCAATTACGGCTGTAAACCAGCGCGGTGTAGCATCGGACGGCGTAGATCCCAGTATCCCGTTTCGACGCTCGTACAATCGTAATAGGGCAATAGACGCTCCCCGGCCAAATTGGGTTTCGTCCTTCCTTCCGGGACCGGGCAGACGGAGAGCCCCGCCGCCTTCTAACGCCGATATAAAGTACGAGCGACCCCGATAAGACGGTAATTACGTTGGGCAAAAAAGTCGGGTAACCCGACGGTGCCGCCGGCCGATCGGATCCAAAACTCGGCCGAAGATAGCTTAGCGCCTTTTGTCGGTGGCGCCCGTTAACGACAAATTGCCATCGGACGGGATTCCCACCGGAAGAGAAAAAGGGAGACAGCCGGAAAAAGAAAAGAGACTTTCGACCTTTCCGAATACGATAAGGATTCCGCGGGAAAAGGCTGGGATGCCGACCGCCCGTCGACGGACGGGTCCGGACCCAGGGCCGAGGTGGCCGGGTCGGCCTTTTTCCGCCACCGCGGGAAGGACCGACGGAAATCGGAAACGCCACGCTCGGTTCTCGCGTCTAAAAGTAAGTCGACCTTTATTTGGCCGGGAGAATCGTAACTCCCAGCTCCGACCGCGCCGGCAAAACCGTAAGAACGTATTAACGCCACCCTTTCTCCAGCCGGGTAAAATCGCGCGAAAGTGGGAAAAGGGATAACAAAGTTAGGTGGTGACCGGGTGGAACAAGTGCTGATGAAACGGGATATTTCTGGCCTTTCTTTCCACAAAATTAAGACCGGGAAACGCATTTGGCCGGTGGCCGGTAGCCAAATTTTACGCGGGACGTTATTAACCGAGACTTAATTGGGTTAAAGGTTTGGCCCCCGCCGGAGCGCTCCGCCGACGTCCGGCGCGGTTACGTGGCGCCAGATACCACCGAAACCGAAAAATAAAAACCAAGGTCCCGGGGTTTTACCTGGACGGAAACTCTCCGCCATTGACGAAATTCTTCGTCCGTATTTCGCCTAATCTTTTCCCTCCGGGCAGAAAAACGTTTTCCGCCATATTTTCGAAACGCGCCCATCCGTCTTCCGGAGAGAAGTTTTTCCAACGCCCGGGGTTATCGGTGGCGGGAGTCTTAATTATTGGCCGCGGGCGGAAAGAAAACCCTATTTTACGGGAATTCCGGCGGAGACGACGCTTTTACCGAAAGCGCCCCGTTAAACTTTTTAAGAGAACGATATAAAGGGAAAGAGGCCGAAGGCGGCCGGGATTCTTAAGGTCACCGTCCCGTAATTACGTCCGGGTAGAACGGGCGGAAGTAAGTGGGGGCCGCCCCACCCCGACTTACTTCCGGGACACCCGAGTCCTCTTCCGGTCCGCGGCCGGAGTCCACAGGCCGATGGTACGTTACGTAAATTTTCCCGAGAAAAGAAGAGAGCGCGGGGGACGAAAGGTGGTCGATATAATTAATAAGATACGACCGGGTCCGACGGCCGCCGTTAAGCGGGAGGGAGGCGGCGCCACCTCTCCCACCCGCGGAATAAGGCCGCCTAACCGGGAAGGAAATTCTAAATCTTAAATGCGCTTTCCTTTTACGCAAAAACGTACTTTCTTGCGGTTAATTCTCGGCCGGAGAAGAGACGGTTTCCTTTCAATCTCGGCGAAAAAACGTGGAAAGCGCCTTCTCGGCCACCCACCGGAAAGAGAAAAGTTAATAATAAAAGAAAGAACGAAAGAATTTGCGCAAAAACCCAAAGGACGGCGGTGAAAAATAAAAACAAAAATAAAGTAAGTTGTAATTCCCGCTTTGGACGGATAAAGGAAACTCCGGCTCTGCGCGCCGTAAAACGACTCGGGCTTTCGATAATTAAAGGCCTACCCGGGCATTATTCTTTCGTCGGCGGTTTCCGAGCGCTCCAATAAAGACCGGTCCGACTTTGGAAAGTAAACGGGCGCCGTTACGTTATTTTTAAACAAGAAGACCCGTCGCCTTCCTCCTTACCCTCCGTTCCGTCCGAGTTGTTCGGCCCGGCAACCCGTCCGGGGTCGACGGAACCTTCCTTTACTTTCTTCCGTTCTCGGCCTTTCTGCCCGTCCCTTTCCCCCGAAATAACGCCTCCGATTTTCCCGCCTTTAAGGGAAGGCCAACCCCCACCCACCGACCGGAGAATAGAGCCGAGGGGCGAGAGACGAAGCGCCCGTCCCGGTTAATGGAGGTGTTTCCCGAAATAACGTAGCGTTTGGCGCTTCGTCCCCCGAAGGAGGCCGACAAAAAAGGAGGATTTCGGCGGGGACGTCGCCGGGAGTCTCCGGCAGAAGAGTTTTTTGTGGGGCGCGCGATGGAGAGATAGGCCCGGTGGGAGACGGAGAGCGGCACTCGTCTAACCCGGCGCGGGGATCAATACACCTTCAGCGGACCGTGTCCATCGACGGTCTTCTACCCGAATTCGGAAAACGGAGACGTCGCCGCGACCCAAATGGGTGACGTCAAGAGCTATATAAGAGCGGAGCGGCGCCGTTCGTCGGCATCGTCCCGCCATGAACGGACTGCGACTGGTAAGTAGGCGCAGCGCCCGGCGCGTAACGCCGCCGCCCGCCTAATCCTTTCTCTCGTCTCTCCGCAGATCGTACTTTCGGCCGCGCTGCTGGCCGCCATCGGCGCCGCCCGCTCGGAGGAGGCCGCCCGGAAGGAAGAAAAGGCGGAGGAGTCGGCGGCGGAAGACCTGAAGGAAGCGGAATCCGGACACGGAGGAGGAGGAGGACACAGCGAGTATTTCCAGTAAGTCTCCCGTCCGGCCCGCGTCCGGAGCGGCCGGGCCGGGTCCGAAGCTGACGACGCTTTGTCTTTTGCTAGATACGCCAGAGTGCCGGGTCACGACGAGTACGAGTTCGGATACAGGAAGGGCAACCCCCACCACTTCCGCGAACGACACGAGCAGAAGGACGGCCATCGATTCCGCACCAAACTGAGATGGGGAGACAAACACGGAGGTTACGGAGAACACTTCTGGGAGTACAACCACGTGCCCAAACACCACAAGGACCACCACCGTCGCTAGAAAACCCCTCGACTCTTCCCGTCCCGCTTGTATATAGTACGAATCATCGCTCTCCGGCCGTTTCGTCCGATAATAAACCTTAATATTTTCTCATTCCTGCTTTTCTTTCAACCCGAGACGATTCTCCGGTCGCGCTTAAAACTTGGCCGGTCCGTTCAACCCGGATTCTACGCCGCTCCGGCGACGGGACGGTTACAGAACGCGCGCGGAATATATTTATCCTTCCTATAAAATTGGCGTAAGTAGAGCGGCGGGGGAAAGGGGGACGTCGCCGAAGAAACGCTCGGCCGGTGTTAAAAAGTGGCTCGTCTCGGTAGACTAAACGGCGGACGCCTTCGGATCGACACGGATGCTCGCCCCGGCGTCACTAATGACGGCCGAGTCTTTGCCCTCTTCTCGGCTCGTCCGACGGCCCGACTTTCGCCTCCCGGAAGGCGAAAGTCGACGCGCCTCCCAGGGGTGGACGGACTACTCTCGCTTTTTCCTCCTCTTTTCGAAATTCCCACTTCCACCTTCCCCGGCGTCTGGGCTTTTCTAAACGCGCAATTTTCCGCAATAAACGGCGGGAAAATTGGCCGAAGGCGCCTTCTAAATACGTTTCCGTCGCCGACTTTACGCCGCGGGTTAAGAACGTCGCCCACCGAGGAGAAAGCCCCAGCCGGAAACGGTTTTCTTTCCACTTCCGTTTCGCCCCCGGCGGAGAAAGGCGCGGGACGGAGGGGTTACGGCCGACGATACTAGGTATTTTCTAGAAAAGGCCAACCGGGCTCGGTCCCCTAGGCGTTTCTCTTTCGGTTCGACGCCCAAACCAGTACCGTCGGACGCTCTCCACCTTCCGTTTAAACCCGGAGGGAAGGAAGAGGCGGGCGAGAATTAGGTGGGTGTGGCCGAGACTGGAAAATTAGACTTAAAGAAGACGGATACGACGTAAGAAAGGCGTCGGAGGAGGCGGTACTCTCCGGGATGGCGCGGCCAGGCCCGGTAAAACGGGAAGAGGTTCCGAGACCGGGCGGAAAACGTCCGCAAATAAAAGCCGAAAAGGTGTTTACGGATTTATTTTCGACGGACGGAGATCATCGTCGGTCGGTTCCGACTTTGGCGCGGGGGTCGATTTACGGGTCTTTAAAGTAATAAGAGAAGACGCGATTTGACCCGGGATGTGGCCCGTTTCCCATCGGAGGAAGGGGAAAAATTGACGACGAATAAATTAGCAGACTACGGAACGGATGGGAATGTTTGTCGTTCCGGTGGGCCGACACTGGCACGGTTTGCGATTATTTGGGTAATACTCGGTTCGTTTTCCATGATTGTCCGTCCAAGACGGCTTTGGCTATTTTCGAATTTTCGCGCTCGTTCTTTTAAAACGGACGTATTCGAGAGGGAAACGGAGAAATGCCAAAGTCCACGCCGGTGGAAAAAAATGGCAAATAATTGGTCGGATTCTACTCTCTTTTAATTAACGCTTACGTTAATTAAAAGAGGACGAAAAATACGGCAAAACTCGTACTTTCGCGCGTAAAACGCGAAATAAACGGAAGCTGGTCGTCGACGGAAAGTTCCTCTTTTCGTCATTCCATTCTTTAAATATAACGATTTATAGTCTGGATGGAAGAAAATCCCATCGATAATTATATTACCGTTTTCCGGTGATATAATTTATATATATAATAAATATAATTTCGTCTGGTAAGAACGAAGAACGAAACCGGATTCCTCGGATATTTCCCGTCGTAAAAAAACGCGGCCATTTTTGCGCTTTTCCGTCGCTGGTATTTCGGCCACCGTCTTACGGAAAATCTGGAAATTCTTTCCGACGACACGTTCGGAGAAATTCGCCCCCGAAAATCGGCCATTCCCCGCTCCCGTACCTATGGTCGGCGGGTGACTTTTTTACTCGGCGGGACGACTCCCGATTTCCAGCGGTGGGAAAGAAACCGTACAAAAATATATCGAAGAAGGGAACCGAGCCGAAGGTAAAATCCAACGTCCACGCCGCGGTAAACGACGTACGGTACGGTCGACCCCCGTAACGCCGTCGATAATTCCGTTTTACGCCAGTTCCGCCCGGTACGAGTCGCTTAGATTTTACGAATACGCCAGCCGTTGGGGTTCCGGCACGCGTATTTGTAAAATTTAAGCGGCTCGTACCGGGCGGAACTGGCGTAAAACGGAATTATCGACGGCGTTACGGGGGTCGACCGTGTATCGCCGGGTTAAATGGCCGGAACGGTGGTAACCTTTAAATTTTACCAGAAAAATTGTTTCGCTATCCGCGCGCCAAACTTTAACAATACTCGAACCGGACGGTAAATGGCGCGGTTTCCGCTTGTTCGAATACTTTGCGACAAACTTTACGCTAATTGGTTATATTAAGCCAACGAATTTCGCATTAATAAAGTAAAAGGCAACTTTTACCGTCCTTATTCTATAGACGTTTGTATGGTAATCTTCGGACGACCAGCGGCGAATATCTACGAGAAAGAACTCTTTTCGGAGTAAAATGTGGCGAGATCGGCTCTTCTCTACCGGTAGAGAATTCGGTAAACGAAGCTGTCTCGTACGTCGACTGGGAAACGTCGTATTATCTGCGGAAGAAAACGACGGATTGCTGGCATTTGTGGGAAAATGATTTAATAATCGTATTTAGATATCATCGAAGGTAAAAGTAAAGTTTTACTTTTAACCCCTTAAAAATGCCCGTTTTAATTATTAAAGCTAAACCCACGCCAGTAAATTCCGTAATTAACGCGTAAGTAAATAAAACCATAGCCGGGTGCGGGCCGAAGATTAAAGGGGTGGCCGCTTTCCCGTAAGCCTACAAGTTGGACGACGGCTGTCCGGAGTGTCGAGCGTCGTTCCACCCACTATCCCAACGTCGTCGTCAGACTCGTAGGCTTACGGGAAAGCGGCCACGCCTTTAACACTTCGGCTAATAAAACGTGGACCGTCCCCCACTCCTACGGACCGAACTTGGATAAAAAAAGTAACGCATTTCCGTCGTCGGTGGTTAAAAAATGACCTTTGCCAGTCCGAAATAAAAACCAACCCGTCTTTCCCCGGACGATACTTTTTCATTTGGTTTTCGGTATTAATTTAAATAAACGCCATTTAACGACGAAACAAAGAGCCGTATTCTGGACAATAATAGCGTTTCATCGCCGGTCGTATTTTTCGTTAACGGTAAATTACGCCAATTATCGTAAACGACTTACGAAAAGTGAAGATTAAACGCGTACGTCGTACGCGGGAAAGGGACCGGCCAGTTTTTTCTAACGTCTAAAAATGATCGGAAATCGGAAAAGTCAAGGTTATTTCGGACCGGCGGGATCGTAATATTTGTCCAAGCCGCCGGAACCGGTGTGGGGATAGTGGCCGCCTCCGTAAAGTTTTAACGGAAATAACGCCGCTTCCGGTCTCGTCTTTCGTCTACGTAATTCCGTTTTCCAACCGCGGCCCGATAATGTCAGGACCCAAAAATGAGTCGAAATTAAATATTATTAATAGAAATTTATTAAAACAGAAACTAGAAAAAATCGTCTATTGTTAAAAACCCATCAAAGATCGAATTAGTTGTGTTAGTCATACGAAACCGCCACGAGAGAAAAAAAAACTTTATTCGTGTAAACAGAACGTAATAATTTTAAATGATTAATTAATAATTGTAAACAAACGACCTCCAGTGGACATAGAAATTTTGGAAAATGGAAAGATTAAAGACGAAAAAGGACATGGCGTCGTGTCGTTAAATTTCTAAAATGTCACAGACTAGACAACAATGGTGGAAAATATGAGCGCCAGTTTCAAAGTTCCATCGACATTTTGCAGTCAGAATAACGGATGGTGTCCAGTAGATTCTTCCAGGCGGATCTTTCTCGTCACTCGAAAAGGAATGGTTTTTCGCGTAGAAACAGACGAGGGAGCCAATCAGAAAACAAATTACAGAACGGAGATTGATATAATCCCCCATCTTGGAGGACAGAAAGACTTCTTCCGTAAACTGTGCCACTGAGTACTCGCACTGCAAAAAGTCCGGAGCGAAAACTCTCCGTGTGTGTCGACGCACAGAAGACGCAGAGTCCGCGCGGGTGTCCATCGAAAGAGCCGTGCCGCCGACATCTCCCGACCAGTCTCCTTACCCGCCGCAGCCCCGGGGCCCATCTCCGAGTGACGAGAGACAAACATCCACGACGTCCAAACAGTCGACTGTGTCTAGATAATTCTAGTTCCTAGGTGTAAGTTTATTTTATGTATAAAATGAACGGGTTTTTGTGAGATTCTTGTCATCCGTGTCTCCTCCACCACACCCACACGCGTTCGACCCTAGATCATTCTGACGCGGGATTAACGATTCCCCCCGGAAGTCGGCCAACTTACAATAACTAATAAAATTTTGACGAAAGTAACGTAGTTAACGTTTACCGAATTAAATCGAACGTGGCCGAAAAGACCGGTACCATCGGGGGCGCGGATCCCCGGACGGTAATTAACGTATTTCGGATTACGCCAAAGGCCGTAATTATTTAAGAGCGATATATCGGCGGCGCCTTCTCCGTCGTATATAAAAACTGACCACGTCCGAACTCCGCTTAATTAAAAACACCTACTACCCGTAGTTACCAGTTATTTACCCTCGTTTTTTATTCGACGTGTGTGGGAAAAACGGGCGAAATTTTCCTTTCTTCTACCTTTTACCTTAACGCCCACCCCGACGGTCCGGACATTCGGACGCTTAAAATACCAACGTCGCTCGGCCCGAAAATTAAACCGGCCGTAATCTTCGTTCCGGTCTCGGACCGTGTTCGAGTAGCGTAAAATTAGTTTTCCACCGCGCGGGGCCCGTCTATTTTTAACGGAAACGGAAAAAACTAAGTTAAACCACGACTTACGTTCCTTTCGTACCCCTTCGATTCTATCCTATCGCCCCACTCCCTACGGCAAAAACTATTAAACTCGCGCGTTTCTTTAAACTCCGTCTTCTTAAACCTCCGGTCCGTAGACCCAGCCTTGGTCCGAACCGGCGCTAATATATTTATTTGTAACTGTGGCGCCATTCCAACGCTTATAATATAAAAGTTTTTAAAAACCCGCTAACTGCAATCTCGGCGTATTAAGTAACGCTGCCAATAAAAACTCGTACTCGCCGAACGTAACGTCGAATACGGGGCGGTTCGGGCCATTTCCGCCGGAAACCCGTGACTTAGTCCAACGTCGATAATATAAACTGAAATTGAAGTAACTCGGATTTGGCTTCTTCGCGGTCGAAATCTAAGACCCGCCGCCGTAAATAAAACACACTTTTGCTAAAATAACACTGGCTTTATTATTGCGAAACCGTCGATTCTTTCGTTGCGGTTTTACGTTTCTTCCGGACGTCGCAATTCAGACCGGGGGTAACTTGACCCCTCCTATGGTGGAATGCGCCATTTGGTCCATGGCCAGTCTCTCCGATACGAAAGCCGACAGAATTTGCTGAAGGTGTCGGGTTACGTAAATAAGGAATACGGAAGAGTTAAAATAGGGAAAGGGGTGAGAAAAATACCTTAGTTTTGGGCGGAGGTCCCCACGGAGTGAAGACGTACTGCCAGTGAGGGATTCCCAAATGCACCAGAGCCAGCCGCAGGTAGGAGGAGAAGTCCGGAGACAGATAATGCCATTCCAAGGCCCGGTCTAGGAACCAGACGGAAGGGGTGGCGGCGTTTTCTGCGGAAAAAGAGTACAAAGTCTTCCGATGGGATTATAAGTGGCGCCGGACGTAGGCTATTGATATTGCCCGGCGGAAAATCGGAATTACAAACATTTGTTGGACGAAAAACGCGGCCGGTGGCTTTTGGAAAACGATTAAAGCCTCGCCGACTTCGAAAATCCCCAAGAATTTTAAATGGTCCGCGTTTTGCGCCGAAAAAGAATTAATTACGTAGACGTTAACGTCTCTCGCCTTCCGGAGAAACAAATAGAAAAGTGGTCGCCTACCGAGAATATTTTTTACCTCCTTCTCCGGACGTTAAAAAAAAAGACGAAAGACGGCGGGCCACTTACCGACTTTTCCGGGATAAACCAGGCAGACTTTGCCGCTTCCTTGACAGGGGTCCAGTAGAAAGGCCTTACACTTGTTCTTGAATTTGGGTTTGGAAGGAATTCCACCGTCGCATTCTAAAAGTAAGAACGGAAACGTCATTTCCTCCGCTTACGTCTTACCTCGCGCGCAGCAAAAAGTAGGCGTCCGGAAACCGCCAAAATCCCCTTTTACCCCGGCCCCCTAAGCGTCGGGCGCCGCGATAAAACTGGCGGGAAAAGGCGGAGAAAAGAAACCCGCGGAATCGTTTATCCTTTTTTTCCCGGCCGCGGTATAATTTACGTAACCCTCCGAAAAATAAGACGGGGCGGAATTCTCGGCCGGCCGGGGGAACCCCTTACACGCGCTAGGAGGGGTACGGAAAGGAAATTTGTTTATATTTCGTTATAATATCCGCGGAGGAATATAGTTAGAGAATAGCGTAATGTTTTACCACCCGATTTACAAAGTGCCGGTTCTTAAGCGCTTTTACTTCGCCGACGTATACGCGAGGAGGGAAAGTACAGTGGAACCCCGGTTAACGAACTTAATCCGTTCATTAACCGAAGCAATTCTTCCCATAGAAATTAATGCAAATGCAATCAACCCGTTCTAGTCTCCGAAATTTTTGTCATTTTATTTGTAATATACAGTAATTTTCTTTGATGAAAATGTAAGAAAACGTAGTGTCTATCGTTACAGCATGAAATATGTAAACTTTGTTTAATAAACTAGCACTGTACATACCTTCGTTTGTTGCAGTTGGTGGCAGAAAAGTGAAGATATACGAACCTTAATGCTTAGAAGGGAAATCCCCTCCAAAAAATAACGGGTAGCCCTTCATCGGAAGATTCTTCGAGTCGAGGTCTCTTTCGGTAAAAAAAACCCACCAGTGGCTAAGCGGTTTTCGTACCTCGAACACGGGGAGTTCGTTCGTGGTTCGCACCTCGCTCAGACGGGCTGGCCACGCGGAGTTTTCCAGGTTTTCTCCTCGTCAGTAACACCTAAGTAGGGGCCAATTTCCCTTAAAAACACCTCCCAGAAGACATTCCCCTAGGCAGATCGCCCAAGTGTCGCGTTGCCATAACTTAACAAACTCTTTCCGTAAGGAACAAGAAATTGATCTAAAGTTGATTGTCTTACTATTTTCAAAATTTTTCTGAGATGCAATAGCGCATTGTCGTTTTCTATTGCCACTATGACTTTTTTCTTTCTTGGATGCCATATTGATTAAATATATAAATCACAAAACTGAAAAAACAAGTACTGTATAGCACAAACACTCGGAAAAGCAATGCTTAACATCAACTAAAATTTGACACAAAATACCGTTACGTTCGTTATCCGAGACAAAATTTCTGCAAAATAAAAGTCCGTTAACCGATTTGGTCGTTAACCAGGACGTTCGTTAACCGGGGTTCCACTGTATCGGAACGGTGTCAAATTTGACCCTTCGAGTATTTTGCCAATCTCCACGTTTCTAAACCTCTCGAATGCAAAAAAGTCAAAAAACTTCCGTCCGTACGTACGCGTGCGCTGGTTTTGGCTTAATATCTCGGGAAGAATTTGGTACACGAGGGGCATGGACGCTATTAACTTTCGTTGGCCAAAGATGGCCGGGGGGAAGTAAGAGGGAGTCGACGCCCGGTATCCGCAGCCAAATCGGACGTTATACGTTGTTAGTCTTTACAAGATTTTTGCCAAACCCGCCGCTACCCTGGAAATTAAGTTTTTTGCTATTGGATAATAATTAAAATACAGTGGGTGATCGGATAACGAACGTAATCCGTTCCAAGACTTTGTTCGCGATCCCATCGCCCACCGTATAGACAATTTTTATAACAGACGGCGCCACGCACAATTTTATTTATGGTGGTTAAAAATATAAAAGTTATTTGGTGAATAAAATGCGATTCTTGGCGCAACGTTACGGCCACCGTCGGAGGTGAGGGGGACTCACCTTTGTCGTCGGCGTCGGAGTCGCTCTCCAGATCCACCAAAGTGGGCAGTTCGGAGTGGAGGCAGTTCTGCTTGGGGGTGATTCGCCTGAGTTTGGCCAGAGAGTTGATTTCCAGCGCCCCTCCCGGCATCGACTCGTCTGCCAGAAACGACATTACCGGAAAAGGTTTCTTATTAGTAAAGGACTGTTGCGGCGGAAGAGACGCCTTTATCGCGCGATTTCTCACCTTTGGTTTTGACGTTCCATTTTAACTGGAGCCCGTCGGTGGCCGAGTAGAAGCTTTTGGCGTCGTCGGGAAGACAGCAGTTGTGACGCTGGAAAGAAAGCGCCGGTTACTATCGACGGCAGCGGGTGTAAAGCCGCGCACATTTTATTTCCTTTCGTTCTTCTCCTCGTCCTAACTTAAATGCGGCAAATCTCCCATTAACCCCGGCGCCGTGCCGGGAGTGCCCTTTCTGACCCGCCAAAATAAAATATGATATTTTGGTTTATACTTAAGTGTATATATTTTTATCGTCTCTATTCATTTTTTTCCCTTATCTGTATTTTAATCCATTGTTTCCGGCGTTATTTTCGGGGTGATACTCCCTGGAAAGAAAAGGAAATTGTCTGGCGACATTTCCTCTTGTATATACAAAATAAATAAATAAATAAAAACTAGCCGGGAAACCGTCCCGGGTCCGTCGATTCGTTAACGGACAAAAAATGCACCCAGAGGTTTACGGACGACGCTGGCCGCTACCAAACGCGTCTTCCCCCAGCGGGAGGGGCACCCTAAAACCTATAAAAACCATATATAGATACGTATTAAAACCTGGTATAGGCGTATAACTAAAAGACCGATGCACCCAGACTAACGCTAAACCTATTTAAAACCGCGTATATATCTATATATAAAACCGTATAAAATACCCATTTTAAGGTAATGTATACCTATATATATTACCTTAAAATACTATACAATAAGGTATAGTTGGCGCCCCATTAAAACATACCTATAACTAAGTTAAACCGGAACCTAAAACAATATACCGTATATCTAGGCGCCATAAACCCTTAAAAATCGATAGAAAACACCCGGGTTATATATACCAACTCCTAAAAGCATTTTACGTACGGCGTACCCTGGAAAATTTGGGGACCGACGGGGACGAGAAGGCGGTCGGTCCCCCGTCACCCGAAGAGACCCGGACCGAGAAACTAGCGGTAGCCACGTAACCAGTCGTCCGCCGCCAATAAAAGACAACCGCCGCCTCCCGCCACATTTTCCGGTACAAATCCGCTTCCGCCGACAGAAAGTAATTTCCTATCGGTCGATTTCTTACCCTTCCGCCTTCTCGTACCGGTTCCGGAAATTCGGAAAGGTCGGGTAGTCTTTGGCCGGCGGAAGATGGCGTTCCGTAGGCGTACGGTGCCAAACTGCGAGGAAACCGCCGTCGTAGTTTGCCGGGTCGATGGGCGGTAGTGGCCCACGGGTGGGAAACGGAGTTTTAGCCTGGCGGAAAAGGCGGACAGACCGACGGGACGAGAAGCGACACCGGACAAACGGCTATTTAAGTTTATAGTTTTGTTCGGCGCGAAAAAGCGCCACTCACCTGTTCCCAGGAGGCCAGGGCGGAGGCGTCCACCGGTTCTTTTTCCATCACCGTCACCGCCTGGACCGTCGGCAGATGTTCTGAAACGAGTAAGAACGACGTTTCTTAAGACCCGTTCTACTTCCGGCTCCAATCGGCGCCCCCAGGCCTCACCTCCCGTCCGCCGCGGGAATTAAAACTGGCGCCCTGGGCCACTTGGCGATAAAAGCTTCTTATTAATTAATAGTCCGCATATTTTTAATTTTTCGGTCAGCCTCCCGATGGATAGAAAACTGCGTGGCCACGTAATTTATAAAGCCGGAACGTAAAGCGTAGCCTACGCTGCCGACCCACAAATGGTTATAACGCCGCAGAAAAAGTAAATTCTCCGGTAAATACCACTTTAAAACTTAATACCGTACCGGGCGTTGGTATTTCGCTTATTCGGCAACGTTTGTCCGGTCGAACGCCACGTATATTAAAACATTGGTATATTGCCGGGTCTTTTAATTAAAATAAGTGGCCTAACTTCCGAGTTTTGGCGCGGTTAATAGGGGTCCCCCGCCAATAAGCTTTCTTTAGCCCGTCTGGCTTCTTAGCGGCTCTCGCCTCCCTCGGACTTCTCGTCGATCCGACTCCCTTTTGGATGTTAACCCGGGGCGGAATGCGCGCAATTTGAAAACGACGGAATAGGGAGGTTGGAGAGACGGCGGCCGTAAATTAAAACGAAAGATCGACGAATGGTGTTTGGCCGCCGTCGGTACCGTCGTTAACCGTAATCGACACCGATATTTTATCGTTCTCTTCGACGCATTAAACTAATAGCCAGACGGCGGCCGAGTTTTCGTCGGTAGAACGTCAACGTCAACGTCGAACGCCGCTATCTCGTAAGCGGCGACGTTGACGTAAGTCGACGTTGACGTTGACGTTCTACCGACGAAAACTCGGCCGCCGTCTGGCCAATATCGAAAACTAGCGGACCGGCCCGGCGTTGATGGGAAAAAAGTAACGATAGCCGAGAATAAGATTATTACCTTATAGTCCATTCTACCCGTTCTCGCCCGGTGCGAGAATTAGGTTCACCTTCTTCCGAAATACATTAGAGAATTTTTATACGGATTAAAAATATGTTGCATTTCCCGCAAATCCGCATGTAAAAAGGTACGGTAGAAGCCGAGTCCTTCGGGATAATCCTCCACCCTCGCCCTCTCCTCCGCGGGAAGATTTTCCAAAAATCCCTTCTTAGCGCGCATTCTCGCCACCTACCCTAACCGCCTACCAAATTTTAGGGAAGTATAACGTTAAATTCGATATGGCCCGGTATAAACGCCTCCTCGTCCGCTTCCGGTATACGGGAACGCGCGCCCGACGGTGTTTGGGAGGACCGGACGACGTCCGGTATGGAACCGGAAGTTGCCGACGTTTCGTAACTAATTCGGCTAAAAGTTACTTGGGCGTTTCTGAGTGGTAAGCGTGGCGAAGAGTAGCCATCCACGGAATTTCCAATAGTAACGCTACGAAGCGACCGGAAGACGATAAAAAACTAGCGAGGAATTTAAAGAGCCGGAGGATCCGAAGGAGGATTTCAAAAAGAAAAGACGGGCGACAGACAGAAAACTCCCGATTTTGCCCAGGTTAAAAATTCTGCCCGCCGGTGGACTTTAGAAATTCGGCTTGGTATAACTTCGACTTATTGAGCGGAAGAAACTTGTGCCGAATTAATAAGACTGGCCAGCGTCAAATTTAAACCGACTTATAGAACATTAAGCTTAGATATAGTTTCCGCTTACCGTACTGTACCGTACGGTATCCCTCCATCGAATTCGGCCAAATAGCCCGAATATTCGATAAAATATTGTTATTGTAATTGTGAGAGTCGAACTTAGTGGAATAAATTGTTAAATATTTTTTTTACGAAAAACAGTTTAGAGAAATAAACAACAAACCGATATTTAAAAAGAACATTAAACTTTTTTCCCACCAACTTAATTTCGTGTCGAGGAACATACGTCCCATGTGTCACCCGGAATCTACGAAAAGACCAAAGAAAACGACTATTGGACGGAGGCGGTGGGAAAAACCCAAAGACCACCCCCTTTATAAAAACCAGGGGTCGATGCGTAAGAGTCAGTCTCCGGAGTTTGGTGTGAACTGTGGATTTACGTGAACGGATTAGCCGCTACCCGGAACTATTCTAATCGCCGCCTAAAGAAATATCAACGTTCGAAAGAACTTTGTTCCACACAGAGACTCCAGGAGTAAACGACTATTTGCCAACTTATATCGAGGTATTTATCCTCGCGCCAATTAAATGTCAACTCTCTCTCATAAATACGGGTAATCGGGAAAGAAGTAGATATGTTAACTGAATCGATTGTATATAGCTTAAATAGAACAATAGACAATTTATAGAGTGTAATTCCTCTGATTCTCTCTTTACGCCTCCATCTCGGAACTAAGAGTCCACATACGCGAAATTCGAACGTAACGGTCTCTGCGTCTACCCAGAAGACGCAGTGGTGTCAGTCCTGATAAATTTGTCGTTGCCGTCTTCGCCCACGCAATGTTCACCCTTCGGTCCTGTGGTGCCGAAGCATACGGGCCCTTCGGCATTGTCACGTAATGATTATTTAAAGTAGGAAATGGATTTTTTAGGCCATCGGGCGCTATTAGCGCGAAAACGGCCAGAGGCCCAAAATTAGCGGCATTACGTATGGCGGACTTAGATAAAAACCGGCGAAATTAAATGGTACGTAGATGATTTATGACAAAAATTCTGTTCGCCAGTTAGACCGAGATACAAAATTTGAGCGCCAATTAGAAAATAATAATAGAATATAACGATTCTAAGATAAGAAAATAACGTAAACGCGTGAAAAAGAATGTAATGTTAAAAACAATCGACTATAAATCCTATTGTCCGCTATACAGTCGACCCCCTGTAACGCTGTCGATTATTCCGTTTTATACGAATTCCGTGTTGTACGAGTCACTTAGATTTTACAAATACGCGAGCCGTTGGCGGCCCGGCACAGCTATTTCTAAAATCTAAGCGACTCGTACAACACGGAATTCGTATAAAACGGAATAATCGACAGCCTTACAGGGGGTCGACCGTATATAAAAAAGAACAAGTTTGTTACGGCTCGGACCAAAATTTGGACAAAAACCACAGACTTAAAAGAACAAACTTGGACTAAATTATAAATTCTCCACGGGTTTCCGGATAAACTGTTAAACGACTGGATAAAAAATACAACGAAAATAAATATACAGTGGTGCCTCGTACAGTACTTCCAATCTAATTCGCTCCGGGAAGTCGTTCGAACTCCGAATCAAGTTTTCCCATTAGAAATAACGGAAAGTTAATTAAATTCAAATACGAAACCGTAAATAAAATACGTAAATACCCAACGATAAGATGGAAATTGCATTTAATTAATGGTCGCGCCCCGACTCGGCATCTTAACGTATAAATGTGATTTAATTATAACAGTGGTAAAATGTAAGTAACATATTACAGAAAATGCCAGACTATCCTTTGTTCAGAATCTTACTTTAAACCGTTTACTTGACATTTTATTTGAATACAATAAAGTTATAATAGCCATGTTGGGAGCGAAGTTTTAAAGGCGAAAACGCGTACGTCGGACGTTCGGCGCCGCTTTCCCGTCAGGCTAGAAGTTCGACGACGGTGTTCGGACAGTCGGCGGAATGACGCTCGACATTCCAAATACCATTGTCAAACTTCTAGGCTTACGGGAAAGCGGCGCCGAGCGTCCGACGTACGCGTTTTCGCCTTTAAAACTTCGCTCCCAACCTGGCTATTGTCTTCCGATAAAAAGCCTATCGGGCATATTACGCTTGGCGACTTTCGAAAAGGCATAACGATAAAAACAATCGTAATGCGTAAGGGGAAAATGTTGCTAAACTTCGAACGCGTCCAATACGATTTCGGAAATTCCGTTCGAAAAAGTTTTGCACTAAAGGGTACAGAAAGTAAGGGGCGCACAAAAGCTGTCGGCGTAAAATGACTGTAGAAAGAAATTGTTAAAAACGACGAATAACGCGCGCGTGTATAACCAAACACACTAAAAATAAAGAGGAAAAAAAGAGCTGTAAACGTATAAGCATTATACAAGAGCGTTCGAAGTTAGAGACAAAAGTACGAGGTAGCGCCGTAATTTATAACGTGACAAACCAGAAAAAATAAACAATTACATGTTACGGGCTAAATTGTACTTGTAGGAGAAAGTATATTACGCGGGAGAAATCAACGGCCGTTACCAGTAACCGACGAGAGCACCGGGCGGCCGTAAGATTAAAATATGGTCGGTATCCGCGGGTAATAAGTAGCGAAGAAAACTAAAGGCGTTATCGACAGATATAGTATAAAAATTGCGTATAGAGAAAAAGATTTATACGCGAGAAGATTCGAACAAGGCGCGACGATAATCCAATGTAGAAATGGCATTAATTTAAATAACGGAATGGATATCGACCACGCACCGTACTTAACTATAAAAAGTGTAGTAGACACCAGGCAGTATAGCGAGTAAAGCGCTTTGTAGTAACGCGTCCGAGTGTTGCGGCCATCGTTATCGTTCTCCGGTAAAAGATTTTATAATTTTAAGAAATATTTGTGTATTTTTAAAAACTCGTTGTCCGAAGAGGGATCGAAACAATTTTGACAACGCATTGCCCAACCAAGGTATAAAAAGAGTCTCCGACCGAAACGAATTAAGGAAAAGGACGGGTTAAATCATTAGTCCGAAATTAACGGGAAGAAGGTTCGGCACAAAGACGGAATGTCAGGATTAAGAAAACTTCCGCCGTTCCCTAGCGTCTAGCTCTTCCACGCCCTCACCCCTGGGAAATACGGCGGGATAACGATCGAGAACTACCGGAGTAAACGAAAAGGACAAACTTTTATTTAAAACTAGCGGACCAGCCCGGCGTTGCTCGGACAAAAAGCCACGATAGTCGACATTAAGATTATTACGTTATAGCCTTTCGAGAATTAGGCCCCCTCTTCCGAGACTAATTAGAGAATTTTAGATATCCGCTTATAACCATAATTAAGACTGGCCGAGCGACGAATAACGAACGTTTTCCTAACCCTTTCCGGGTTTACTTAATTCGAAAAACGAGCCGCATCTTCCCGACTCATTCGTAAATACCAATTCCGACATTAAGACCGACAGTTCGAATAAAGACAACTGTTGGGAGACTAAAAATGATTTACACATGTAAGATTAACGGTAACAAAAAGACAGCTTTATTTTCACATCCGATCAGTTCGAAAGCAACAGAGCGAGTGGTCACCAGATGGACACGCGCTTACGTAACGGTCGTACGTTTTGTCACCCCTCTGACACCTGACCAAAGTTCACACATTTCGATGATAAATTGCAGGGTGGGACAAGTTCCACCAGACTGCTACAAACAATTGCTGCAACGACTTACGCGCGTGCGCTCCCCGCGCCAAGGGGACCGGAGGACGCCTGGGGTGGCGAGTGAACAAACCGTCCCGGGACGGGAAAGGCAATCCATTTTCGTGACGGAGACAAAAGAATCGCCATCCAAACGAGGTAAAGACTAACTATAGCCTCACCGCCAGAATAATATCGTAGCGCGATCGAACGTTACCACTTGGAATCGCGTATGGTTTCATAGGTGGCGTATTCGTTTCCGGCCAACCTTCGTTTATAAAGCCACGCTCCGTTTCGCTTACTATTCGTCTTAACCGACGGTTTCGTTCGACTCCGCGGTGGGAATTTCGAAAAATCCCTTCTTAGCCTACAAATTTCCACTTCCGACTCGTAATGGTTGGGGCTCCGCGCTTATTATCATTATCAATAGGCTTACCATAGAATTTTTTTCTGAAATTTTGAGAAAATTAGCCTACTGGGACAAGTAGCCGCCATTGAAAAGGCTAAATAAAGTAGTTAAAAGCAATTTTTAATAACTGAACTTGCGGCGGTCGGCAACACTGCGCCTGACCACCGTCCCCAACCCGTGCGACGTCAGAGGTCGAGGTTCACTCTTTTTGGGTCGACGTGCTCAGGTTCGGACGCTCATCCCCACTGTCCGACCTTTGTCTACAGGATCGGCGTTGTTCTAACCATCTGTACATAGATTTGTGATTATCGGTAAATAAACGACATTCGGATCCTTCTTTCAACCCTAGAATGTATAGCTGGACGTCACGACGATCCCGTTCGCGGATGCGATCGGATTGAGCGATCTGAGTAACTTCAATTATTTAGAGGAAACATTAATGGTCCCCTCAAACTAAACGCGTCTTATTATTAATACTTATCGCTAGCGCCAACTTTGTCGTTTAAATCGGTACATTTAAAATATGACAATAGGTTGGAGGAAGTGGCTTTACGTTTCGCACATTTCAAACAATTTTTAATGTTCGAACGCCCACCACGGGTTACCGAAAATTCCGAAAAGCGCAGTTGGCGCCATCGCGGACATTTTTTCGCTCCATTTCTTTTCGGCATTTCAGAGATTAAAAGTACTTAGATGTAGATACGAAATATTTAGACGGGCAACGGCGAGTGTAGCGGAAGGGCGAGTGCTTTTAAAATTTTACCAAATAACCGGGACGTCTGGTAAGCCTAATTATCCACCCATCTCCATTATAAGATTAACCCGGCGGTCGCCATTCGTCTCCGACAGAGGGCGCCACGCACTCTATACCCAAGACGATAAATTTCCGTTTCCGTCTCCGGAGACGGAATTTCTGGCTTTCTTTTGGTTTAAACGGCCGACCAAAGGGAACGACCCGAGTCCGTAATTCTAGGGAAAAGCCCAACTCCGGGTTCCTTCCTAAGGTACGACTCGGTCCGCGTCCGCGGTGTCGGCCATTTTTAGACGATTTCGACGGCGACTAACGACTAACCACCGATCGATTAAGTCTGGGATATTCCGGTCGGCCATCGATTAGCTAATCCAAACGAAACGCATTTCGTATCTACGTATAATTGTATTTACCCCGTTGGCAACGCCACAAAACTCTTTCGCTCTGGGATTTCTATCGGTAATAAAGCCCGTGGTTAACTCGGCGGAACGTAAAGTTTCTTCCACCACAATTTTAAATAACAATAAGTAACGGGCGCCAAAGGAGACGATAAAACCACCGCTTACGTCGGTGGCTACGGAAACGAAAGTGGGTCGGCGGACTTCTTTAATTCGATTATTTTCGGCTATCTTACCATACGATCGACCGCGATAATAAGCGCGGAGGCGTCGAAAGTGGAAATTTGGTACGCTAAGAAGGGATTTTCGAAATACCCCCGCGGGGAGAGGGGGGTTAACCATTACCCCGTACTATTTTACGCCTCTTTTTTCATTTATGCCGGACAACGAACGTATGTTTAGACCCTGCTAAAAATTCTCTAGTTAGTCTCGGAAGAGGGGGACCGGATTCTCGCCCTGGATGAAAAGGATAAGATGGGCCGTAATCTAATAATATTCGTCTCGGCTCTCGTGGCTTTTTGTCCGCTAGTTAATTAAATAGTTGGAGAAATAAATTAAAAATTGCAATTTTTATACGAAAATATTGCCACCGGCGCGTAGCAATTCTATCCCGTTACAACGAATATTTTTGTACAAAGGATGGTTGTTTTCGGTAGAATTTATAGAAATTACTTTAATTATACGCGGGTTACATCCGGGAGATTATCGGAGCGCGGTTTTCCAATCGGACAAAATGGCCTAGCGGCCCGCCTTCTGCCGGGCTATTAGTCGTCGGTTAGGCGCCAGCCTGGAAAAATCACTCGACTAACGTTAAAATGGCGCGGACCAAATGAAACGTCGGACTCACCCAGGTACTTGGCCACGCCCAGCGTGACGTTGTCGACGAAGGAGAACAGATCCAACAGCCCGGCCGCTCTCTCCGACATGACTGCCGCCTCGGCCGGCCGTTTACGCTCCTGGCGCCCCCGCGCGGTTATTTTCCGTTGGCTTTTATTCGTCTGGACCCAGTCTTTTTTCTTTCCCGTCGGCCGACAACCGCTATTCCGGACGGGTCCGGGATTATTTATTTATTCGAGTCTCCGTCCGTCGGCAGCAATTTCCGGCTTCGAAGACGCCGCCTCTAGGCCTATGGCCGCCATCCCTTTCCGTCGGGTATCGAGTAATTACCGCGGCTCGGCGGCTCGGTCCGGAATCGATCCATCGATCCGTCCGTTCGTCGCCCGCGGAAATTTAATAAACGGGTCTCCGGTCGGGGCGCCGCCCGGTCGCGCCAAAGCGCGTCGGGACGCAAAATGGCGGAGGCCCGAACGAACGCGGACCGGGGAGGGGGACCTCCGCTCTTCCGATATTTATCACCCAACGGCTACGGCGTCCGTTCCGCCGTTAAAACCCGCGGAAGTCGACTTCCGCTCCTCTCCCTCTTCCCGGGAGGACCGGTCTCCGGGAGAAGAAAGAGAAGCGGAGGAGAAGGCCGGAGACCGGAGGGACCCGTTACGGGAGAAAGAGCGGAGTTGGTCTCTTCCGTCGGTGGCCTCCCCGGGAAAAACCCGGGAGTCGGCGCCTGCGCGGAAGGCGGCGGGCGGCCGTGGTCGGCCACCTCGGATCCAGAGCCGAGTGGCCGTCGGAGCGCGCGGACGTCGGCCCCAGGGTGGAATGTAGCGTAGAGGCCATGAAGAAGCGGGCCGCTCCATCGGACGACGGACCCTCCGCCGGGGCCGTTCCGGACGGTGAGTGCCTCTTTTTCTCTCGCCGAAGGGTGGGGCGGAAAGCGCCACCCTTCCACTTCCTTCTCGTCCGGCGCCAAACCATCTTTCTTTCGTCCTTCCGGGTAGTCCGGAAGCGGCCGCGGCGGCGTCCGAGTGCGGGGTGCGGGGGGCGGAAGGACGGACGACGCCTTCCCGCCTCCCGTCGGCCGGAACGGCGGCGAGCATCGGGCGCGCGAAGAGAGAAGCGAAAGGGGCGGGCCGCGCGTCCGTCGAAGCCGAAATCTTTCCGGGCCGGAACGGACGAAGCTCCGACTCCCGCCCGCTCCGCTGGCCGGGTTCCTTTCCGGGAGCGAGTAGAAATGGCTTTCGGACGCCGAGGTAGTTTCCGAAGGAAAATAGAGAAAGGGCGTTTTTGTATCCTTCTCCGCGGAAGGGCGACTGGGGCAGCGCATTTGTACGCGAAGAGAGGAGAGCGGCGTCCGGATCGATGGGAGGGAAGGAGAAACGCCGGGCGTCCGGCGTTAATTAAAGAACCCGACGTCCGGGAAAGGGCAATTTCCTCCCCACCGTTGCCGGCCACGGTTTTTCCGGCGCAAACGGTGGCCGGAAAGGGCAGTTTCGGCGTAATTTCTCCGGTAGAAGTGGCGCTTCCTTCGGTCGTCGGCCGCGGAAATTTCCCCGATCGATATTATTACCGTTTTCGCCGCCCGGGGGGGGGGGAATGTCTCCTTCCTTCCCCGGCACTGGTGGTCCGGCCGAGGAGGAATGAAGAGAAATGGCGGGGTGAAAGGGAGAAAAGGACACTTTGGCAAATTTCTGGGAATTTTAAAAAAGGACGCGTTTAGAAAGGCGCAATGGTCTTACTACCGCGCCGTATTAAACCGTTGGTAGTGGTTATCCGGGCCGGCGGCCGTCGTCGCCGCCCGATCGATGGGGCCTATTCTTCCCGTCGTAGGCGTTTTTTATTGGCGGGATGGAATTCGAAAGTTTAGGAAAATGCGGGAAAGGAGACGGTCGGTTGCTACGGTTTATTTATTGTAAAATATATTTTATCGATTTTAGTAGTGTCTCGCCCCCGTACGTCGCGCTTTTCCCACAACTCCCTTCCGAAGAAGACTTTTAAATCGAAATGGCCAGTCGCGTTATTCCAATTTGAAAATTTCTCTCCGAAAGCGGTTGGCTAGACGACCGGCACCGCTCGGTGGCTAACGAGGAAAGTACGATGTACGGGGGCGATTACCTACTAATTTCCAGTGGATGGCAATCATTTAAATTAGCGGCCCGGCGTTGTTTAGCGCGAAAACCGTTCCGAACCGAGCATGGCGCAGTCGTCCCGGTGATTGAGATGGCCGAATTCGCACCCGCACGCGTTACGCCAAATACGACCGCGGAGGTCCCAGCCGGTTACAGCGGGGATTCCCCACTACCCCGGGGTTCCGCCATAAAACCGTCGATTCTAGCCACGTACGAATGCGCCGATGCGCATTTGTTCTGATCTCGGAAAGTATAAAAACTAGAAAATCATCGAAAAAGTTATAAATACCATCATTAAATACGCTTTAAATGAATTAATGTCCCATCATCTGTAGCGTGTCGGTGCGCCAAGGTAGGACTCGTAGCGCTTTTAGTATCGGAGACAAGGAATTTCCAAGAAAAACGTATCGAGTACTTGGGAATGTTTCTAGTGACGGAGACTGGGAAGGCCGTACAAAATCCGGAATTAACATTAGCGCCCGGTACTGTATTACACCATATCTAACCAACCTGGCGCTAAATCGCTTATCGCTTTGGGATTTTCCGTAACGTTAATGACCGAAGATATACTGTCTTCTGCCGTATTACGTACTGTACTGTACGGTGGAAAAATAGTTACCGGTGTCTGGGCTAATCGACGGACAGACAGGATAAAGAGGATCCGGATTGCCGAGTGGTCTTTATTCCCATTCGCTAAAACAACTCGTACGACGGGCCGTACGCGATAAATATTTGTTGGGCGTACACCCGAATTCGGACTTTTGGACCGTCGAAACCGCGGCAAATATTTTCAGAGTTTTCTTTGTCGGTAAATCTCGCGTGACTCCCGGCGGAGGGGAGGGGGTGAGAAGCGCGGCCGTACTAAAAGACGATTGGTTTTTTGACAGTGACGACCTCGACTCTGGTGGGCATCTGCGTAGGAGGATTGCTGTTCGTGGTGTCCGTGGCCGTGGTGGCTTACTTCTGCTACAAGAAGAGGGGCGAGCGACTGGGATACAAACCGCGTTCGGATCCGGAGAAGAACGCCCCCGACAAGCCCCTGGTGCCCAGAAAGCCGTCGGCGGTCAAGAGTCCCAACGGAGGTCCCGCCAGACCCGTTCTGAGGAAGAGCTCGGCACCGCCGGGTCCCGGAAACTTTCCCCCCGGGAGGCGCTGTCCTCCGGAGGACGGAGAGACCGAGAAGCGTGACCCCTGCAAAAACCCGGGACGAAACACGGAGGCCAAGCGGACGACGTCGTTTTCGGAGAACGAGAAGGACCGGAACGGAGAGAAGGACAACAGGGAGACGGAGAGGGAGGAGAACGAAAAGAACAAACTGGGCAAACTGCACTTCGAGTTGAAGTACGACGCCGAGAAGAACTCTCTGCTGGTGACCATCTGCAAGTGCACCGACCTTCCTCCCAAAGACCGGAACGCCGGCACCTGCGACCCCTACGTCAAACTGCAGCTGCTGCCCGAGAAGCAGTACCGAGTCAAGACCAGGGTGCTGAGGAAGACCGTCGACCCCGTCTACGGCGAAGACTTCACCTTTTACGGAATCGGCGCCGGTCAGCTGCGGGCCCTGACGCTGCATTTCGTGGTGCTAGGTTTCGACCGCTATTCCAGGGACGACGTCATCGGCGAGGTGGTCCGTCCCCTGTCCGAGGTGGAGATGGAGAAACTGAAGAAGCGCACCTCCTTCTGCGAAGAGATCGCGCCCAGAAATTGGAAGGTAAGTCTCCGTCGACCGGCGAGAGATTGGCGGCCCTTTTTAATTTCTCCTTCTTTCAGTTGAGGGCCCAAGGTCACGGGGAGCTGCTGGTGTCGCTGTGCCACCAACCCGCCTCCAACAGGTTGACCGTGGTGGTGCTGAAAGCGCGAAACTTGCCGAAATTGGACGTCGCGGGACTGTGCGGTAAGTGGGCGGTAGAGGCGACCCCGGGCGCTCGCGCCGACCAGCGATAACCTGCCAATCGTTTCAGATCCCTACGTGAAAATATATCTGCTGTACAACAACCAGCGCATCGCCAAGAAGAAGACCCACGTCAAGAAGCGCACCGTCAATCCGGTGTTCAACGAGTCCTTTCTGTTCGAGGTGCCCTTCAACGAGGGACTGAGCCACGTGGGTCTGGAGTTTCTGCTACTGGACTGGGACCGCGTGACCAAGAACGAGGTGATCGGCAGGCTGGAGATGGGGCGCGGAGCCTCGGGCTCCGCCCTGGACCATTGGCTGGAGGCGTGCTCGTCGCCCAGGAGACAGATCGCCCAGTGGCACAAACTGGGGGAGTGACGCGCACGCTGTACGCACCGCCTTTCTTCACCGTCGGCCTTCGAACCTTCGGGATCCATCCGCCAACGTTTCGGTTTGGCTCGGGCGCGGAAGCCGGCTTCCGTCGTCCGTCGGAAAATGCGGAAGGAAGAGGGCGCCCCGGAAGTCCGTTTCCCCGCGGTCCCCCGAGCGGCCGACCCTCACCGGTTTCCGAGCGCCCGAACGGAGTTTTCCGTAAACGCCGGGCGCGGCGCGCGAGCTAAAGTCTGGAGACCGCGGGGGCGGTCGGAGATTTTTCGCCAACCGTTTTGGCAGCGAAATCCGTCGGGCCCCGGAGGCGCGGAGCAGAATTTTTCGTCTAGATCTACTTTTGCCGGAATAAAGGCCGAGTACGTAAATAACCAGTGAATTGGGAGAAAGAAACCGCCCAGCCCGGTGTTATTTATTTTTTTTAAACTTTCCGTTGTCAATAATTGTTTCGTACGTAAAAAGTGGAAACCTTTCCTCCATAAATTACTTCGAACCACGTTCAGTTATTAAGGAATGGATAAGGAAGTTTTGGCATAACTGCGAGCTTCGTTACACCTTATTTTCCAAGTTTTAACATCCGATGCGCTTAAACGCAACCTACCGGCTAATAATAGGACGGTTTAAAACCTTACCAGAGGTTCTGCCACCGGCCGTTTTAAGCCCGGGCCGCGGGCCGAACAAAGACTTTGCTGTCGGCTCCGGCGCCGATGGCCCGATTCCTTTAGCCAAACGGGGCGGCGGGGAATTTTCCGGGCCGGACCCCAAGCCGTTATTGGAAACGACCGGCGCCGCCTGGCCGTCCTCCGCCTCGCGCGGCGGGCGCGCTCGACGTCGACGTCTCACTACCCGAAGTCCTTCTCGGTGGACGCCGCGTTCTCCGTACGTAACTATCCGGACGCGTCTTTCCGAATTCTCCCCGTTCCCCCTCCTCTTCCTCTCCGTTAACCGGCGGCCGGACGGCGGACCGAGTGCCGGGCCCGGTCGAATCGGATCCCGCGCGGACGCTTTCGTACGCGAGTGTTAAACGTTAAGAAATAAAAGCCAACGTATCGTGGAATCTCGCCCTTGTCGTAAGTCTTAAAGCCCGGATCCGCGGCGCGGCCTCCGTGGATGGTGTTATCACGTTCTAATAAAGATGTTTTAGTATGTTTATCGCGCCTGGTCGTCTTTCTTTCCCTCCGCTAAACAGGAAGGCGGATCGACAAGCCTTCCGTTTCCCCGCGCGCGGACAACTCCCGCCGGTCGGCGGGAAAAGGCGCTTCTGGCGTTTAACTGGCTGCCGGAAGGGGAAGGAAAATAATTAAAAAGCAGAAAATCGCCTCCTTAACGTCTTTCGGCCCGGTTTACCCACCGCTTTTCTTTCCTCGGTAATTTCGCCCACCTGTCGATTGGGAAAAGGGATGGGTCTCTCCCGGACCGCGGCGGCGGGCCGGGAGAGTTCCCGGTGGAAAGGCGGATCGGCCGCCTCCCGCGTCGCGTAAAGAAAATACGGCGCGAAATCGATTATGCCAATTAATTCGGACGCGCCGCGCGGGGAAAGAACAAAACAATAACTTTAAGATTTCTTCGTTAATTTTTCGCCCATAAAATACTCCGGCAACATTTAAAACCGCGCCGTCCGTTAGCGTATTTTATTATTAAAACTTTTTATATTTTTAGTTATTATAAAAGGTCAAAAAGTTTAATTTCCGGGGTAGGACGGGTTTTATAAAAAAGACTAAACGCTAATAACCGAGAAAACGGCCGTTGAGTCGCGCCCTTTAATGGAGATTTAATCGCATCCGTCCGTGGCGGCCGAATTTGACAAATCTTCCGGCAAAAGAACGGGAGTTATTTAACTGGGAAGGGGGCGAAGAAGTTACCACTGCGGGAAAACGACGGCGTAAGGAAGGCTTTTCTGCGGGCGCCGCCGTTACTCCGGTCAAAATGCTATGGAATGAAAAAGAATCGAAGGTTAAGAACACGCCGACGACGGTAGACCGCCTATCCCCATTAATCTTAAGGTTTTTCGGTTTTACGCCAGTGGCTACGCGGCGATAATTTTCGGTTAAGCCGGAACTTATCGTTGGGTTTAGCTTATTTTACGCTTTAACCATTGGCCAATGGCGCCCGCCAAGGATTTCCCCAAACTTCGGCAACCGGGAAGCGACGTAAATAGATACCGTCTGCGTAACGTTTTTATTTTATATTCGTGGCTTAAATAAAATAAAAATCGGTATCGACGTAGCGTAATATCTTATAATACGACGGAGACGGGCGGATAATATTAATAACGACGACGGTTTATAATAGGCGATATACGAAAGTCCTTAATTATACGAATCTACTTTATTTTTAGAAAAAGTATGGCGAACGACGGTAGATTGGTAATTTACGATATAAAATATATAAAGTAGAATTTTCCATACGGAGACGATTGGCGAATAACCAATAGATTTTAATTGGGCGGTATTTATCGTCGGCCGCGTATAACGAATTATTTTAGTTTAATAAATAACCGTAATAATATATAAGCGCTAGGCGGTAGAAACGTTTAATATTCTATCAACGTACATATTATATACGGTATCGATCCGTTTCTTAGTAATAACTTCCGTACGTTACTAAGACTGGGCTTAGGCTATATCCGCGCCATCCAATAAGCTCCTCTTAATACCCGAAACCATAGGCTTAATCCGATTTTCGGATACGTTCGAACGACGATGGAAGGGAAAAACGCCGGAGTAGAAAATCGAAAGAAGGACCGGCCAATGGCGGAAAAGACGGAAGTAGAAGAATCCATCTCCCTCTAACGCAGAAAATAACGCGTTTTATTATATCGAACGTACGACGAAAAGACTACCCGTCGGTAGTTACGAAAAGTTGCCTACTTTATTCCGCTAAAAGCGCGCATGGATGGTTTTTATGCGGCCTACGGAAACGGGAGAAGAAACGAAACCGTAATCGAAATGGAGAAATTTCATTTTAATTAAAGAATGTGGCGACGTAATAGAAAAATAATAAATCGTTTTATAACGTTTACGCTTAAACTCTTTGGTTTAAAAAAGAAAAAAATTCTTTTTATTCTTTTTACTTTTCCTCCGTTATATGTAACGGGGAGAAGTAAAGACCAGTCGCGCTACGACACGCCGCCCGGCTTAACGCCCGTTCGACGTAACGCGGTCCGCTCCCAGCCTAAAATAAAGCTAGAAATTTCCGCCCGTTTAATTTATGGCGGCATTTTATCCATTCGTACGTAATACCATCGTTGGCCGATAGGAAAAAGTAACGCGTCTCGTACGCCTAAAGATTTTCTTTCCAACTCGGAATTCACCGTCCGTCCGTCCAAAAACAAAGTTCCTTTTTGTTTTATTACTTACATTATTCGGATTAAAAAACTGTTTATAACCATACTCTTGTATAAAAAAAAGGCCTGTACGTAAATTACACAAGTTTCCATAGTTTATTAATAATAAATAAAGGTATATTATATGTCGAGTCGAATAGTTTTTTAATTGTCTAAGTATTTAGAAGGCGTTATGGTAAATATTTATTAGAAAAACCTCGATAAAACGTAAGCGCGATACCTATACTCGTAATAGTTTAACTTTTCGATAAAAGCATTAAGAAAACAAAACGATAATTTATATAAAGGTCGTTAAAGTAAGTAAAACCTTAACTGTTCAAAAACACCTTCGATGATAATCTTAAACGTACGTAACGTTTAATATCTTATAATATAATCGAAATGGGTCGAAATTCCCCCCGCGGGGAGAGAGGACTAAGGCTCGGCCGGTATCGTACTATTTTAGATGCGGTTTTTTGCCTTTTCGCAGGAAATCAAACGTATTTTTAGACAACGTAAAAATTCTCTAATTAATCTCGGAAGAGGAAGACACCCGGGTAAGACGGGCTATAATCTAATAATGTTAATCCGCGCTATCCTTACTTTTTGCCCCAGCCGGGTCGGGCTCGTCCGCTAGTAATTAAATAAAATATCGCCGGTGGAAAAAACTGGTTTTGCCAGTGTACTTCGAAGCTTCGATCGTAATTACCGGGTTTAAACGCTGTATTTTTACAAAATGATTACTTTTTCTCGGCCATCGGTAACCAGTCGACGTAAAATTAATCGTATATTATCGTTCGACGTAACGATATAGGCCGCCGGTAGCCGTTCGCCCACAATTTTATACCGCCGAACGATTATCGGCGGCGGGTGGGGCCGTTTTACGTAGTATTATCGAAACAAATATATATAGGAAGAAGGTGGTATTACGGAACCCCTCCGTTTCGAACCGTAGCGGATTGTGGCCGGACCGCGCTAGGCAGACGACCGTAGCCAGGGAAAAACCGTTTCGCTCGGGTTAAACCGGTGTTTCTCGTCGCCCCCTTCCACGAAACCGTTACGTAGTATCGCTCCCTTCGCTTCAAAATTCCGATGCCGAGGGCCGAGGCTAAAGCTTACTTCACACTGAGCGAATAGCGAAAGCGAATGTAAAAAGCGAAAAGCGATGGCGAATTTTAAGCGGCCGATTATTTGCAAGCCAGTGAAAACGTCGTCTCCAAAAACAAAATGGCCACTTCCGATATTCCGTCGTTAACCGCGTTTGATTATTTATTGGGAAAGAAAGATGCGTAAAAAAAATACTGGATGAGAGGAATGTTAAAACTCCGGAATTACAACATTTACTCTATTGCGCGAGAAAGTTTCCGTAGCTAACTTAAAAACAACAAGAACCACGCGACAACTAACGGGAATACGATTGGTGACGAAATTTTTTCGCTAGCGAAAAAGCTCGACACTTCCGAACTTCGAAGCGATTGGCGAAATGGCAAAATTCGCCGGAAACGACGTCGTGTCTGACGTGTTATTCGCTCTGTTTTACGTTTTCGCTGGAGAATGGCGTTGAGTGTCAACTAAGCTTAACGCCAAACTCGTACCGCATCGAACAGACTAGTGACTAGTATAATGTTATTTGTTTAATTATCGTACGATATAACCAATAAAATATCTAATTATTCTTAATATACTGTTTTACTATACCGCCCAGAAAATTGCTTTTCGCCCTCCCAAAATATAAATTGTTGATAATCGCCCCCGAACGTGGAAAAACGCCCACACGGGGGCGATATCGCCCCGTTGAGAAACACTGGGTTAAACGGTTGTCCGTAGTGAATCGGCAAATTTTTGTTTTTCGAAATTCGAAAGTTTTGTATGGTAAGCGAATTTATTTCTAAAATATAAATCTTGTAGTTGTAGGTTGGCCGGTGCGCGTATTCCGTTGCAGAGACTTAGGGGTACGTATTAATCCGCGCGACGTTCACGTTTTTTAAAGTCCGGTCTCGACGGACCTAAGTTAATTGGAGACGGCGACGCGCGAAATACGGACCCCATTGGTGCTTTTAATACGGAACCCGTCTAACTTTTGTAAAAAGTATGTGGTAGACGAATGAAAAAATAGAAGGAAAATGAAAAAAGTAAAAATAGATACCTAACACTATAGGAGCATTATATTCGTGATTTTTGTAAATGATTAGCTTCTTCTTTGTACGTTTCTTTTATTATTATTATTATTATTATAAAAGCATTTTTTCCATAAAATACACCGGAGTAAATAATCTTGTAATTATTCAACGTTCTTTGTACTTTCCTATTTGTTTTCGGATACATTAAAGCATTTTTTGAAAACGTACGGTAAGGTTCCGTATTACCGCCCGATTCTCCCTAAATCTACTTTCTGACTTTTTGTACAAAAACCTCCAAAAACAGTACTTATAGTTACACTGGCGAAAAATCCAATTAGGAACATCTAATCTAACAGTTACAGTGGCGTACCGTGGGTGTCAGCCGCCCGGGGCGGAGGAAAATTTCGGCCCCCCTTATTTAGGTATTTCAATTTAAAAGACCAAAATTCAGTTTTGTCACAGAACAATCAATGAAATTCGGTGGTAGTGCAGCGACCTGTTTAAAATAGTTCTATTGGATATTAGTGGTGTATATGAACGCGAATGAATCGTACAAGCGAATAAAAAAAAAGTCAACAGGTTTCGCAGGATTTCCTTGGATTAAAAATTACTAGGCGAGCCGATTCTCGGACTGTCCGGACTGTATCGTAGGCGCGATGCAAGTATAGATTAGGATGGTTCAAATTTTTACAAGACATTATTATTATTTATTGTGCAATTTTGCCGCCCCCACTACGGTACGCCACTGACCGGCACTTTTCGCACAAAAAATGTGGTGTAGTTACCATACCTCGTTTACAATTCGCTATAATGTAATTGGAGTTCCGTAATACCACCTTCTCCTCTATCCATTTGCGCTCCGTTTTCAAACGGCAGCTTCGACGTCCGTCCCGCAGGATATTACCGGCACTTTAAACTTTAAGGGAAAATCTTATAAAATCGACGGCGTTTTCGCCAATTCTTAACGCTCGAATCCGCTCTCCGCGGGGCAATAACACTTAACGGCTTCTCTCAATTCCGATTTCCGAGTAATCGCCCGTTTTGGCGCGGGAAGAGACGAAAACTTACATCGGAAGGCAAAAGGAAAAGCAAAGCTTCGATCGCCATTCGTTTTTACTGCCGACGACAGACGACAGCGGTTTTTAAACGCCGGAGGGCGAGCATTTCGCTAACGCCTGGGTAAGCCGAGACGACGTTAGATTAGGGAGAACGAAGATAGAGTTAATTTTTTCCCATCTAGGCTGGCCGACATCGGCGGCGCCAAACCCGATTTTTGGCCTAACGGATCGGTAACCTTACCCCTCTCCGTCGGCTCCTGGCAAACCGTAAATATCGGCAATTACCGACTGGCAGATATTTCGCGCGGTTAGGCTCCGTGACCATTGTACTGTACTTACTCGGTTAAAAGATCCCACTTTTCGGGCGTTCGTAGCTTCTGCCCAAAATGTTAACGTCCCGGCGTCCCAACGGTCGATACCCCGCGCGGACCGGATAAACTATACAATTTCTTTTATTCTCTCCCCCAAAAATTTCCGGGGTTTTCCACCGGAACGGTAGGCCCGCGGCTCCGGGTGGGCGGAAAGTTCCCGAAGGGAAGTACTCGGAGGATGGCCGCGTAACCCCGTTCGATTTTAAGCGGGTAAGGCAATTTCCCCGGGAAATGAAAAATATTTAGACCGACGATAAAATGACTTAAGTCGGCACCGGCCAAACCCACACCGAAAGACGTCGGGTAGAGGCGGCAGCCCACCGTAGCGGGGATCCGGCATCGAATCCGGATAAAAAAATTCCCGGAAATTTTACGGGGGGGTCCAACCGGTCTCGTCCCTGGCCGGCTAAAAAGAGGCTTTCTTAGCACCCACGGGGCGGACGGAGTTAAAAAAAAATTTACCGAGCGCAACGCATTGGGACCGGTAAGGTCCGGACGGACGGAAGCCGGACCCACCGGTGACCGAGCGGTCTTCGTTCCCCGAACACTGGGAGTTCGATCGTGGGTTCGCGCCTGGCTGGCCACGTGAAGTTTTCCGGGTTTTCTCCACGTCCGTAACGCGTAAATAGGGACAGTTTCTCTTAAAGACCTCCCGGAAGGCATCTCCCTAGGCGGGTCGCCCGAGTGTCGCGTTGCCATAACTAAATAAACAAACAAACGGACGGAAGCCCAGTCGCGGTCTCCTTTAGCTACTTATTTTTATTTGGACGAAGAAAATACGTAGGAAATTTCTTTATTAACAGAGACGAGTCTCGGCCATTTTACCTTCCCCGGACCAAAATAACGATGGTTTACGGGGCCGGAGAGCCGGGACTAGAAAAAACCCCGTCTCCTCCCGGACGACTGTGGCTCTCGTTTCGAAGAACAGAAGGGAAGGGAAGCGTGGAAGGGAATTTGGTCGCCGGAGGCGGGTAGGTTAAAAGGGCGCCGAGTGGTCTTCCGGACGGCGAATTTGGTCCAGAATCCTCCGGGACAATTCTCGTATCCGCAGCTCTTCTTCTCCGCCGGTATTTTCCCAGACGCGGCGTAAGCTTCTTTCTCGCCACCTGGAAAACAAAGGCCTCCATTAAAGGCGACGGTTTTGGCTTCGACCCCGGAAAGAAAGAATATTCTTTACACGAGGTTAATTTAAAGGAAAGGAAATATTAAATAAAAAGTATTACCTCGAATCTCCGGCCACTTCCGCCGCGGCGGCCGTCAGGAAGTGGGAAATGGGGCTGCGGGGGCGCAGCCGGGCCGCTTCCTCCGCGTTTCTTCGGCAGACGGACTCGTAACGGTGCCGGCCGGGATCTTCCTGAAAATGCGCCATCGATAAGTAATGGCCGGCCGACCTTTTCCGTTTATTTTTATTTAATTAAAGACGACGTAAATATAATACATATTTGACAGAAAAAAGGAGGCAAAAGACTGTATAAACAAACTTAAAGTACTCCGTAACGTGCAAATGATTATTACTTTTGTCAACACCCTGGTAGAACGTGGTTTAACCACGGTCGGCATCGATAACGATGGATCATTTAAAAGCAATTTCTTCTTTTAAAACGATTGGTTTTACAAAATACCTACGGTCGTACTGTCGAGCGTCAAGATTTTTGTTTAAACGGCAATAATAATAATAATGGTGTTTCTGTGGCAATGCATCCACAGACCACAAAGGCTGGAAACCATGCCAACGGATGAAATGGACAACAGAAATGAACGAGTTTATCATTCGTACTTACTACACCATCACAAGACTGGAAACAAACAAGACAGCATACAGACAACAACTACACCACAAATTCACACAACAATATCCTCGCCTCACTGTCACCGAACAAAGGGATGTCCATCAAAAAAGAACAGAGTGTAGAGTTGTAGTGTGATGATACGCGGTAAAAGGTTTATAGATACGAGTTGGATTATAGTAATACGGTGCAGATATCCCACCATTTTTTTCAAAAAAGAACAATTATACACAACAACCTTATCCCACAAACAACACTTGAACTTATCAAACAACAGGTTGCTGATCAAATACATCAACAGACAGAAACATTTAACATTAATGAAGATCACGTAACCTGTCAGGATAATCCAGCAACAAGCACTGATTACAGCACACACACAACAAGTACCACTAATGATACTGCAGGCACTTCCCCATCCATCACTGATAACGTAGACATAGAATTAGTTAATACACTCTCACTTATATTTCAGGAAACACTCACTAAATATACAGGTACAGATCCCACACAAAGACCACGAATACCGAAAATCAACACGTCAAAGGTAGTAGGAAAAACACTAAATTATGTAAACACTCACTTACTACCAAACTACATTCATTCAATTTCTACACTCTCAGACATTCATACATTAGTTTATGCTGGGGCAGTCACAGTAGTAACACACCATGGACTGAAAATACACTCACAGACAGACACACACAAAACACAATTCTATCACAAGCCTGCCTGGCAGAGAAGAATAGAAACACAAATAAATGACATTAGACAGCAATTAGGCAGGCTGACACAATACACTAAAAACAACATAACACCCAAATTAAAGAAACAACTCAAAAACATTTTCAAGAAAATCAAAACACACACAAAACATGAACATCACAACACACACATTACAGAATACATCGATACACTAAAACAAAAACTCGCAGCCAAAGCACGTAGACTCAAACGATACAAAACATGTACACTACGAAAACAACAAAATAAATTATTCACAAACAATGAAAAACTTTTCTACAGACAAATCAGTACCAAAACAAACACTGATACACAGCACAGTGGCACACCAACAGAAGAAGAACTCACAACTTATTGGTCTTCTCTTTGGTCCAATGCTGTTACACACAATGCTGATGCAGGCTGGATCGAGGAGGAGAACAGAAACTTGCACAACATACCAACTATGCCCTGTGCTGAAATAAACATACACGACATTCGCTACGCTGTTAACAGAACACACAACTGGAAGACACCTGGTGTAGACAACATTCACAATTTCTGGTACAAAAAGTTTACATCACTGCACCAGGAACTAGCTAAACATCTAACACACATCATCATCAATCCACAAGACATGCCAAAATTTCTTACTCGGGGCATTACCTACATGAAACCTAAAAACAACAAAACCACAGACCCCACACAATACAGACCAATTACATGTCTTCCAACACTCTACAAATTATTGACATCCTGTATCACAAACAAAATATACAAACATGTTGAAGAACACGACATTCTTACAGAACAACAAAAAGGTTGCCGTAGAAATCACAGGGGATGCAAAGAACAGTTACTCATAGATTCAGTCATTCTACGGCAAGCACACAAACAACACAGAAACATACACATGGCATATATAGACTACAGAAAAGCATTCGACAGTGCCACACAGTTTTGTGCTACATATTCTACACATGTACAAAATACATCCATCACTCATTGCATTCTTCGAAAACACTATGCAGCACTGGAGAACAACACTGCATCTCAGGGTTAGAGTAACACTTCCATACAAACAAACGAAATATTCATAAGGCGAGGAATTTTTCAAGGAGATTCCTTGAGTCCTCTCTGGTTCTGCCTAGCCCCGAATCCATTATCCAACATGTTAAACAACACACATTATGGCTACAATATCAGACACGAAAAAACAACACAGTTTACACTCTCACATCTCATGTACATGGACGACATAAAACTTTATGCATCCACACAAAAACAACTTCATCAACTCCTACAAATCACACATTCATACACCAAGGACATAGAAATGGAGTTTGGCTTAGACAAATGCAAAACACTTCACATAGAAAAAGGAATCCCGAAGAAAGATTTTGCACTTGGAAATGGAGAAGATATTGAATCCACAAAAGAGGGTGAGTTCTACAAGTATTTAGGATTCCAGCAAGCCAAACTAACAGAACATAGACAAATAAAGCAAAGATTAATTAAAGAATATCAAAGTAGGTTAAATGCCATTCTCAAAACACAGCTAAATGCAAAACACACAGTTAAAGCAATAAACACATATGTCATCCCAGTACTCACTTACTCTTTCGGAGTTATACATTGAACTCACACAGATCTTGAGCAACTCCAAAGGAAAACAAGAACAACACTTACTAAGCATAAACAACATCATCCTAAATCTGCCACAGAAAGATTAACCCTTCCACGTAAAGAAGGCGGACGTGGCCTGATTGACGTAGTTAACCTTCACTACAAACAAATACAGTCACTGCGAGAGAGTTTCTACAAGAAACAAGAGACATCACAGTTACATAAAACAGTAACTCTAGCAGACTCAAATAACACACCATTAAACTTACACTCACATCATACAGACATGACACAACATATAAAAAGCATAGACACCATTAAGCAATCATGNGAGAGTTTTTCTACAGGAAACAAGAGACATCACAGTTACATAAAACAGTAACTCTAGCAGACTCAAATAACACACCATTAAACTTACACTCACATCATACAGACATGACACAACACACAAAAAGCATAGACACCATTAAGCAATCGTGGACTCGAAAGGCACTCCATGGCAGGCATCCTTATGACCTGGCCCAGGATTTTGTTGACAAAACTGCGTCAAACAGCTGGTTAGATCGGGGATGCCTCTTTGGAGAGACGGAAAGATTCATGATTGCCATATAGCAGTGTTTCTCAACGGGGGCGATATCGCCCCCATGTGGGCGTTTTTCCATGTTGAGGGGGCAATTAGTAACAAACAGTACAACAATCAGTACAACAAACAGGATCAGTAACAATTTATATTTTGGGGGCGAAAAACAATTTTCTGGGCGATATAGTAAAACATTATATTAAGAATAATTAGATATTTTATTCGTTATATCGTACAATAATTAAACAAACAACATTATACTAGTCACTAGTCTGTTCGATGTGGTACGAATTTGGCATTAGTCTTGGTCCTTGGTATTGGAATTTTGAAGTGAAGGGAGCAATAATAGATAACGGTTTTATTGAAGGGGGCGACGATTCGTTAGAGGTTGAGAAACACTGCCATACAGGATCAGGTCATAAACACTAAAAACTACAGAAAACACATACTCAAAGATACAACCCTCACAAATGACATATGCAGAAAATGTCACATCATGCCAGAAACTATACAACACATCACTTCTGGTTGCAAGCTCTTGGCACAGACAGATTANTTGCCATACAGGATCAGGTCATAAACACTAAAAACTACAGAAAACACATACTCAAAGATACAACCCTCACAAATGACATATGCAGAAAATGTCACATCATGCCAGAAACTATACAACACATCACTTCTGGTTGCAAGCTCTTGGCACAGACAGATTACTTACATAGACACAATCAAGTAGCAAATATAATACATCAAGAGCTTGCAAACAAACACAAATTGGTAGACATCCTTGAACCATACTACAAGTATATTCCACAGACAGTATTGGAAAACAACACGTGCAAAATGTACTACGACAGAGCCATAATCACAGATAAAACAATTTACCACAACAGACCAGACATGACACTCATTGACATACACAATAAAATCACATACATTATAGACATGGCCATTCCAAACACTCACAATGTACAAAACACATGCACTGAAAAAATTGAAACTGAAAGCAAGTACACAGAACTCGCCCAGGAAATAAGGCATCTGTGGAGGAAGGATAGGGTGCTTATTGTACCTGTCGTTCTCTCCTGTACAGGTGTGATACCACACACGCCACACAAAAGCCTGGGAACATTACAATTGAGTAGAAACACATACATCACACTATAGAAGGCCACTATATTGAATACATGCCACATTGTTAGGAAATTCCTGAATACAGACATTGACACACTTATTTGATTTCAGTTTTATTTAGGGTGCTATGCCTTGACTCTGGTCTGGCATAGTATACAGCCACCGGTGTGAACCAAGTATAACCCACTAAACACAACAATAATAATAATAGCTGGTATCTAAAAAAAGAGTGTAAATTGTACGGACCTTTAGAATCCTGTAAGCGATTAACGACAATTGAATATGCAGCATCCATCTGGAAGAGGGAGATCTGTAAACAATAAACATTTTAATTAGTGTTTTTTGAAATTTTTATACAAAAAATGGAAAGGAAAATTTTTACGTCTTCTCGTATAATAAAAGTTGCTGTAAAAATTCTATTGCCTCCTCTTCTTTTTTCACTTTTAAATATAATTTCACCGTTTCCTAGAAAAAGCCTTTTTAGTTCCATTATAGTGTATTTATAAAAAATAAAATCTGGTTTAACTTACGAGAATGGCCCAGGTAAAGGTGGGTATTTTTCGACACTGGACCTCTAGTCGCTTCAAGCACTCGCCGTCTAAGCTAGTTGGACCATCGATCAAGTTGCATAAAATATTCATAAATTCTATCACGCGCAGAGTATAATTGTCTTTGGCCTCGACCTGCATTAACTTAAGAAATAAGAAAAAATCAAACAATGGAACGGATACAACGGAAATTGATAAAATACTAACCTTATCCAAAGTTAACTTTGCATCGGATAAGTTATTTGTATCCAAATGGTAAATGACTTTCTCCAGACATAAATATGTTAACAATTTTGTACAATGTTTGTTCGTTTCAACTAGAAAAAGTAAAATTAAATATATTGATTTTGCTTTAGCATAAATATAGTTTATGTAACACAAAACAAACTTACCAAGATTTTCAACAAACCTAAATAAATGATTAATGTTTGGAATTCTTGCTGCCCGAGAACACGTCAGAAGTAACACCCAATTTGAAGGAGAGTCTACGGAAATAAAAGTATTACCAACGAATTATCTAAATTTATAAATAATTTAAACCATGCACGTATATTAATCTAACCTGGACGAAGATGTAATAGTTTCTCCGATTCCTTCAGGCCCGATTTAACGTTTCCGGCAGCCAGATGACAGAGGGGGGTCAGCGGAGAATTTAACACAGTTTTATGAAGAAGGGAAGCGGCTTTCATTATTTTTAAACTAACGGAGGAATTATTATACTGATGAAGTAAAATAAATGCCAAATGAATCCAGGTGAAGCCATTGTTTGGAAATTTAAAAACGGCTTTGCATAGTTGACGTTTCGCATCTTCTTTTTTCTCCTAATTTCATCGTTGCCACTTTAGTTTTCTTATTTGATAAAATTAAATTAGTTTTTAAAAAGTTTTACCTGAATAATATAAAAGCAAGAATTGAGAAAAGTAATGGAAAATAGATATTTGGGATCATCTTTATATTGTTCGAGTTCAGCTAAAGTCGTTCTCGCTAACTTTGTGTCGTTTTCTAAGATTGATAAGGCACACAACATCCGTAATCCTTCGAAATAATTAACTTCTGAGCTGAAAATAAAGATAAATGATTATATAATTATAGCAAAAATTAAACATTCACTAAACTTAATTGTCTGCAACAACATCTAATGAATGGATTACTGCACGATTTAGTCAATCTATTCTCCAGAATGCACAAATAACAATCTTGTAAAATTCTAACATCGGATACCCAAAGAAAGTAGCACTTTGCAATAGACGCGACGTGCCTCTTTGTCTACAACTTGTAGATTGTACAAATTGGGACAAAATTCTTAAGCACTTTGACCTAAAAAGTTTATTGCACACCCACAAGAAATTACTTTAGAAGTCTAACTGATTTAAAAAAAGACTTCCAATGGAAAGATAAAAAGTGATACAAGAATTCAAAAAATGAACACGTCTACCCATTCAAAAAGCTACACACCCACAAAAGCAACAGAAAACTCGGGAGAAACGTTTCGGTCGACACAAATGTTTAAAAAAAATAACCCGAGCAATTCACAATACCAACCAGAATACAAATATAATTCTTGCCAAACACAAGATCTAGACAAAAATGCCTCGCTATGCTTTAAATCGGGAGTTTCCTCACCCTGTAAAATGACTAAAAGTAATCCAATATGACAGCACTATAGAAAAATTATTAAAAGAAATACCAAGAGTTGGCTCGGATTCAACAAACAACTTACAAGTTAGAAGCATCCCGCTTAACCAATGAGTGATCACTAGCGTTGTTGATAATACCTTCGACGCCCCAATGCCTACAAGAAAAGCCTGTATTACGGGCAACTAATTTGCACTAAATAAGGCCGAGACTCCACTACCCTAAAAACGGCGTAAAACCCCTCGCCGTAAAATATTTTACAACTGAGCAGGTCGTAAAACCAGCGTAAAAGCGAGTTGAGCAGTGTAAAAGCAGGTCGTAAAACCAGCTTTTACGCTGGTTTTACGACCTGCTCAGTTGTAAAATATCAGGGTCACGTGATTAAAAGCTTTTACGGCGAGGGGTTTTACGTCCATTTTTACGCTAGTGGAGTCTTGACCTTAGAATAGAGTTAGATAACTAACTCCTTCCAGGGAAAAATTTTTGAATTGAACTAATGTAACTTCCAGTTTGCATTAGACGTTCATATGTTTGTATAGAGTTAATTGGGGGCTTCCTATCCCTAAGCTTTGGATATATAATGTCAGCTTTCACTTATGCAACTCTGTTCTGAAGATTAAGGAAAGGCAAACAGACAGATGACAGTGGGAATTTATAGGTCTACAATTTTTTCAAATTGCAGCCCAATAATTACATAAAAGTCTCCAAAAGCTGGAACGTACACAAATTAAAACTAAACACCTAAATAGATAATTACTTAGAGTAATAGTAATATAATATTAGTATTAATAATAATAAACAAACAACCAGTTTAAAATGTGCCTCAAAATAAATTAAACTTGTTGCTTGTTTTAATAAAACGTAACAGACTAAAAATGTTTTGACTTTTTCGTCACGTCCAATCACCAGGAACAACTATCTTCTACTGAAGAGACGCCCTTTCTTTAGAGGCTATGCCTCTGCAAAAAAAATTCAAAACAGTCTAAAAGTTCACAGGTGACAAATCCCAGCACAATCAAAAATATAAAATTTTTTTTTTTTTTTTTTTTGTAAAATTTTGTAAAATTTTTTTTGTTGCTTGTTTAGTCAAACATTATGAAATGAGTTATTNTATCGTAGGCGCGATGCAAGTATAGATTAGGATGGTTCAAATTTTTACAAGACATTATTATTATTTATTGTGCAATTTTGCCGCCCCCACTACGGTACGCCACTGACCGGCACTTTTCGCACAAAAAATGTGGGTGTAGTTACCATACCTCGTTTACAATTCGCTATAATGTAATTGGAGTTCCGTAATACCACCTTCTCCTCTATCCATTTGCGCTCCGTTTTCAAACGGTAGCTTCGACGTCCGTCCCGCAGGATATTACCGGCACTTTAAACTTTAAGGGAAAATCTTATAAAATCGACGGCGTTTTCGCCAATTCTTAACGCTCGAATCCGCTCTCCGCGGGGCAATAACACTTAACGGCTTCTCTCAATTCCGATTTCCGAGTAATCGCCCGTTTTGGCGCGGGAAGAGACGAAAACTTACATCGGAAGGCAAAAGGAAAAGCAAAGCTTCGATCGCCATTCGTTTTTACTGCCGACGACATACGACAGCGGTTTTTAAACGCCGGAGGGCGAGCATTTCGCTAACGCCTGGGTAAGCCGAGACGACGTTAGATTAGGGAGAACGAAGATAGAGTTAATTTTTTCCCATCTAGGCTGGCCGACATCGGCGGCGCCAAACCCGATTTTTGGCCTAACGGATCGGTAACCTTACCCCTCTCCGTCGGCTCCTGGCAAACCGTAAATATCGGCAATTACCGACTGGCAGATATTTCGCGCGGTTAGGCTCCGTGACCATTGTACTGTACTTACTCGGTTAAAAGATCCCACTTTTCGGGCGTTCGTAGCTTCTGCCCAAAATGTTAACGTCCCGGCGTCCCAACGGTCGATACCCCGCGCGGACCGGATAAACTATACAATTTCTTTTATTCTCTCCCCCAAAAATTTCCGGGGTTTTCCACCGGAACGGTAGGCCCGCGGCTCCGGGTGGGCGGAAAGTTCCCGAAGGGAAGTACTCGGAGGATGGCCGCGTAACCCCGTTCGATTTTAAGCGGGTAAGGCAATTTCCCCGGGAAATGAAAAATATTTAGACCGACGATAAAATGACTTAAGTCGGCACCGGCCAAACCCACACCGAAAGACGTCGGGTAGAGGCGGCAGCCCACCGTCGCGGGGATCCGGCATCGAATCCGGATAAAAAAATTCCCGGAAATTTTACGGGGGGTCCAACCGGTCTCGTCCCTGGCCGGCTAAAAAGAGGCTTTCTTAGCACCCACGGGGCGGACGGAGTTAAAAAAAAATTTACCGAGCGCAACGCATTGGGACCGGTAAGGTCCGGACGGACGGAAGCCGGACCCACCGGTGACCGAGCGGTCTTCGTTCCCCGAACACTGGGAGTTCGATCGTGGGTTCGCGCCTGGCTGGCCACGTGAAGTTTTCCGGGTTTTCTCCACGTCCGTAACGCGTAAATAGGGACAGTTTCTCTTAAAGACCTCCCGGAAGGCATCTCCCTAGGCGGGTCGCCCGAGTGTCGCGTTGCCATAACTAAATAAACAAACAAACGGACGGAAGCCCAGTCGCGGTCTCCTTTAGCTACTTATTTTTATTTGGACGAAGAAAATACGTAGGAAATTTCTTTATTAACAGAGACGAGTCTCGGCCATTTTACCTTCCCCGGACCAAAATAACGATGGTTTACGGGGCCGGAGAGCCGGGACTAGAAAAAACCCCGTCTCCTCCCGGACGACTGTGGCTCTCGTTTCGAAGAACAGAAGGGAAGGGAAGCGTGGAAGGGAATTTGGTCGCCGGAGGCGGGTAGGTTAAAAGGGCGCCGAGTGGTCTTCCGGACGGCGAATTTGGTCCAGAATCCTCCGGGACAATTCTCGTATCCGCAGCTCTTCTTCTCCGCCGGTATTTTCCCAGACGCGGCGTAAGCTTCTTTCTCGCCACCTGGAAAACAAAGGCCTCCATTAAAGGCGACGGTTTTGGCTTCGACCCCGGAAAGAAAGAATATTCTTTACACGAGGTTAATTTAAAGGAAAGGAAATATTAAATAAAAAGTATTACCTCGAATCTCCGGCCACTTCCGCCGCGGCGGCCGTCAGGAAGTGGGAAATGGGGCTGCGGGGGCGCAGCCGGGCCGCTTCCTCCGCGTTTCTTCGGCAGACGGACTCGTAACGGTGCCGGCCGGGATCTTCCTGAAAATGCGCCATCGATAAGTAATGGCCGGCCGACCTTTTCCGTTTATTTTTATTTAATTAAAGACGACGTAAATATAATACATATTTGACAGAAAAAAGGAGGCAAAAGACTGTATAAACAAACTTAAAATACTCCGTAACGTGCAAATGATTATTACTTTTGTCAACACCCTGGTAGAACGTGGTTTAACCACGGTCGGCATCGATAACGATGGATCATTTAAAAGCAATTTCTTCTTTTAAAACGATTGGTTTTACAAAATACCTACTGTCGTACTGTCGAGCGTCAAGATTTTTGTTTAAACGGCAATAATAATAATAATGGTGTTTCTGTGGCAATGCATCCACAGACCACAAAGGCTGGAAACCATGCCAACGGATGAAATGGACAACAGAAATGAACGAGTTTATCATTCGTACTTACTACACCATCACAAGACTGGAAACAAACAAGACAGCATACAGACAACAACTACACCATAAATTCACACAACAATATCCTCGCCTCACTGTAACCGAACAAAGGGATGTCCATCAAAAAAAAACAGAGTGTAGAGTTGTAGTGTGATGATACGCGGTAAAAGGTTTATAGATACGAGTTGGATTATAGTAATACGGTGCAGATATCCCACCATTTTTTTCAAAAAAGAACAATTATACACAACAACCTTATCCCACAAACAACACTTGAACTTATCAAACAACAGGTTGCTGAGCAAATACATCAACAGACAGAAACATTTAACATTAATGAAGATCACGTAACCTGTCAGGATAATCCAGCAACAAGCACTGATTACAGCACACACGCAACAAGTACCACTAATGATACTGCAGACACTTTCTTATCCATCACTGATAACGTAGACATAGAATTAGTTAATATGCTCTCACTTATATTTCAGGAAACACTCATTAAATATACTGGTACAGATCCCACACAAAGACCACGAATACCAAAAATCAACACGTCAAAGGCAGTAGGAAAAACACTAGATTATGTAAACACTCACTTACTACCAAACTACATTCATTCAATTTCTACACTTACAGACATTCATACATTAGTTTATGCTGGGGCAGTCACAGTAGTGACAGACCATGGACTGAAAATACACTCACAGACAGACA